>NC_030994.1:1175465-1273298 GCF_000149955.1 Fusarium oxysporum f. sp. lycopersici 4287 | reverse complement strand
TAAAAGGGGTTGTATAAGGTAGGCGTGTAGAGATTGGTGGGGGTTTAACGAGATGGAGTAGTACTGGTACTCCTTGAGCAGCGGGAAGATGTCATAGGTTTAAGTTGACGAGAATCGTTTAAAACGGCTGCCGAAGTCGAGCCCACTTGTTCTGGGATTTCTGACAGGGATATAAGGGGAGACGGGGCTGGCTCCGGAGATTCAGCCTTCAAGTATGTACCATGTATGAGAAGGGAACAGACGGATTATCGTAGGACCAAGAAGGGGGTTGCTTGCTAAATAAGAAAGAAATGGAAAGGGGGAAAGACGGGTCTTCTATTTCAGGCCGTAGTGCCGAAATAGAATACGTCGACAAGGATAAAGGGTTGTTGAAGATGAGGTGCAGCAAATATAGAGATCGTCATACACCAGAGAGACTTACCAATCCGGGGACAATTCTAGAGGCACGCGGAGAGACGAGAGTCTAGTTGGGGGGTGTAAATATGGAAGTAAAGGTACTAACCTTTGTGATAAGTAGAGAGAGAGAGAGACACGCGAGCTCCCAAATGGGAGAAAAGGCGAACTTGGCAGTTCCGCTCAAGTTATTCGTGTCAGTTGTGAATAAGTGAAGAGGAGGGAGAGATGTTGGAAGATAAGGAAAACGTGCAAAATCATAGGCGTCACAGTTTCAACAGAAGATGAAGAATAGAAGCACCTAGAGACGAGGCGACGCGAGGCGAGACTAGACCAAACCAAACCAAATCAGAAGGAAGGGAAGAGAGATCGGGGGTGGGAGGTGGTCGTTACTCTACGATACTTGTTCTCTATACAAAATATATGAGGAAACTTGGTGGAGATGCCCTAGTCTCTGGCATGTATATAGTACTTCGGGACGGGCTAGGATGGATTGACAACTGGGAAATGTTGTAGATTTTCCAACTTTAGCACTAAGGTAGGAGGTTCCTAGTAAGTACCTAGTAGCCTGCTAGATAGAAAGAGGGTCCCCTAGAAAACTTGAGAGGACTCTGCGTATATCACGAGTTTTTAGACGCCTCCAGTCTAAGCTCATCTCAGGGTTCAAAGGGTCATGAATACTGTGTTCAGATGATTGAAGTTGAAGTTGAAGGATACATAGGAATGAAAGCCAGTGATATGGTCACAAGAACTCATACCCTGGAGCTCTCGAGTCACACAACAGCATCAACTTCTGTCTTACAAGGCAAAACGGATGACGATGGCAGGCCGGGGTCATGAACTCATGACGTCGAGGCAAAACATCGAATCTAAGCCAACAGCAGTAGCTAAACAACAACCCCCCCAAAAAACACCAACTGCACTGCCCGATATCGAATGGTAATCCATTTCGAGCAACCAGTGATGTTTGCCGCGTATCTAACGGCCAAGGTGCAGCACCAGATAGATAGACTTTGGTGCCCGTTGCAGCAACCGAGGGACGGAGCCTAAACCCCTCACTCATCTCGATAATCGGGAGCTCGTCAGTTCCCTGCTTTTGCTGTTTTGTGGTGCGCTGTGCTGCCAACCGGGGATGCATGGGAGGATGAACCTAAAATAAAACACATCCCAGCTCAATGGGGCCAAGAAAAACGTTCAGATCCAAGATCCAAGATTCAAGATCTGGGCCGGGGCCTCTTGACTGAGCTGAGGATTGAGACAAGGCAGACAAAGGAAACTTTCCCCTTCTTCATAGCGTAACCGAAAAGTTGCCCTCCAGAAGCGCAAGCATGGCCAATAACCATAGAGACCAGTATCACAGATCGCGATGCAGGAAACCAACGAGAATGCAGGGTTCTCAGTGAAGATGCAGTATTGTAGACGGTACTCGATCAAGACCTTTCTCCCCGCGGCAGAGGACCCTAGTTTCGCATCTGTCGCCGATCTTGCTCTTGTTTGTGTGTACAACCTCCTCTTGTCACTCTTGGACGGTCCGCAGAAAACGGAATACAGCGCGCGCTCGAAAATGCACCTAAAATCCGTTGTGAGTCGGGGGTTATCGTAAGGGGTGTCGTTCTCGCTTCTCTCTCGACTCTTTTTCCTTTCGAGATTCTGGCTGACGAGGACGATCGAGACAACGCTGCAGTTGCAACGGCCATCGGGTGAATCAACTGGCACATCGACGCTACTTAATAGTTGAGAGGGAAACCTGCCATTGACAATAAAAACGGGCTGGCAGCTTCCGAGATAAAATGGAGCTTTGCGTCTAAGTGAGAGCCTCGCTATTGGGTGGGAGTGGGAGAATTGGGGGCACAGAGACAGGTCCTGGCAGGGCTGGCGTATGCACAGTAAGAGCTAAGGAACTGGAGCAAGGCCCCAGGTTCTAGAACCAGGTCGTGACTTGAAAGAGGCTCAAAAAGAAAGTCGTTGGCGTCATATGAGACGGGGGGTCCGCAAAGGATCCATGATGGGTCATGGCCATGATGCCAACGATCTCTTTTTTGCCTTGCTGAATAACTAATCTTTCACGAATACTATGAGATTCAGACATGGTAGAAATGTAGATCAAATCTTTTTTGCCTTCTAACACGGGAGTTGTTGTTCAATCTCAGATCTCAAGTCTCTACTCTCGGCATCAACAGTTCAAAGCGTTGGACAGAAGCCCAATCTACGCATCATCGTTCTCTCAAGCCTTGCACTTGTCATCCAATAGTCTCGAGGGTGTGGCGGCCCGGATCGAGATGCGGCCAATCCATTTCCTCAACCTTTCAGCCTCCCTTGCAACGATAGCCTGATACAGCGAGACAAGCAGCAGTTCTCGCTGCTGCAGCCTGCCACACAACGTTTCCAGCTTTCCGGGCTGCACAGCACAGTACGCGGTACGGTACACGAGTTGAAAACGTGCTTCTCTATGCTACGGGTGTGCAACGGAATTCCATCCCGATGATTATTAGAGGCAATAATATCTCTGTTGGCTGATTAGCCGCCAAACGTGACCAAATTTTAGTAGACTGTCATGACTTGTTGTACCTGTTCTTTGGAATGATCTTTTTCTCGTCATGAGCTAGGGAACCATACCCCAGGACCCTTCTTTGGATGACGCTTACTATAGTGTTGTCCCCTTCGAAATTAGTTAGATCGGTTCGCATTTCGCCAATGTTCCAATTGTTCTAGACCATCTCCGATTTCTTGGTTCCCGAATCAGGACTTGCTCTGTTGTCGCTGTTGAGAGCCCTTTGGCGATGCCGAGTTATGGATGACGAGGGGCATTGATTCTTCCGCTTAGTCAATATGACTTCTCTCCTTAGGCTGAGACTTATATGATCAAGATTCATCATGTGTGAAAATGGCTGCCAAGAAAGGTAATTCATCACACGACCATTTTCTGTTTCTATATGTTGATTCTCTACCAGCTCGATAACTAACAAGAGCCCCATTTTGAACCTCAACCTCGAGCTCCAGAACCCTGAATTCAACCTCCCCACAATAGCTGAACTAGCTAAGCTCTCTCTGATCTGATTCTCCCTGAAGAACTTCTCTGCCTATAAGCATTATTCTCTTAGTAAATACGATTAATACTTTTAACGTCACCGTATTTTTGTCTAGGCAATTCCGTTATTCATCGACGGCTTCCTCCGTCTACTTGTTCCGCCATCACATGTCATTCCCTTAACAGTCTGTGCATAAGCTTACCGTCTCATGCTTTCGTATAGCTCCCCTGCTCGTGATAGCTTCTCGTCCCCAAACATGCTGAGAGAAACCGTTGGAGTCTAGGGCTTATCTTACTCATTCAAGCTCAAGCGTTTTGAGCCAAAGTATTACCAATGTTACTCGGGTCGATCAATGGCTGAAACGCCCTAAACTTCAGCCCTTTCAGGCGGTAACGTTTCTGACGAGAGATACAAGAAAGCCACAAGGGGGCCCTGACATACTAGGGACGGTTAGAGAGAAATGGAGTTTTTGCTTTGCTCTACGTAAAGAGGCAATTGGACAGACGACTCTCGAAGCAGCGGGGAAGCTGCTTTTTCTGACGTTGATGCTACGTTTTTGCTTTCTTCTCCTCTTTTTCTGTTTATTCTTCCCTTTACTATCTTCTTTAACCTTCTTCTCTTCTTTCTCCAAACTTCAAGCTGACCTTTTCTTCATCAATACCAAATACTCACACACCCATCATGACTTCCAACTCCATCTCTCAACTCCCCACCCCAGAGCAACGGGAAGACATCACCGCTAGCTTGGCAGACCTCATCACAGCCATTGAGTCTCATTCTCAATGGACTCCCCCCAATGTTGACCGTGGCCTCTTCCACGTCTGGGACTTTGTCAAGAGATCTCATTATATCATGACCGAGCTGGACAACATTGCAGCTGGTCGAAAAGTTCAGCATCCTGAACAGATTCCCAAGAACGACGGTGGTGAGTAGAAGAAGCTATCCTATTGCTAACCTTAACGGAAGAGTGTACCTCGGCTTACACTATCTTCTTGTAACAGTCGCTTCTGGCCCTGAAGCTGCCCTCGCTTCCTACACCGACGTTTGCACACGTACCATCACAATCAACGAGATGATTCAAAACCCTCGTATGCTCGTCATGCTCGGCCTCTCCAACGTCGACTTTGGTTCCGCTATTCAAGAAAAATCAGAAGCCGTTAAAGAGGCGATCAAGAGCGCAAACTAGATCTGCTCTGGACCTGATACACGAATGACGTTGTAGAGCTTGCGTCACGCGATGATCGTCGGCCGTTACAGGGTTTATGAATGATGGAGTAAAGGGCGAACATATTTTGGTTTGACATTGGGAAACAATTCAAGGCTCGAAAAAGAAGAAAAGAGAATAAGAGCATGCAAAAGTTCCATGTGGTATCCAGTTCTTTGCTGGACCAGCAGAGGTTCAACTCACTAGTACGAGATGGCTAGTTCAGCAGATTGGAGCTACAGCTAAGGTATCTGAACGATAAACAGAAACAACACACCGTGACAGATTCGTGAGTTTCCCTTGGAAATTGAAACGTAGAATGAAATGGCATTATCATTCCTTAGTCATTTGACCCTAGCCCAGCCTATCCACCCATGCTATTCTATTCAAAAGAACAGAAGAGCAAAATAGTTGTCGTCATAAACAGACCATATCGGTAAACTAAGCATCATATCATCCCTTATGATCTGCAAAATGCCCTTATCCAATCTCGATAACTATACACATGCCTCCCGTTCCCATTGTCCAATAAACCCGCCCATATATATACCTCCTCATGATTGTCGCCCAAACGAAAAGGATATCATAGACACATCATGCTACAGAATGTGAAAAGACCAATACAGCTGATTGCACATCAGTTCAGCTTCTCGCTCGTCATCATCTCACTCCAGCCCAGCGCCCCTTGGCTGTTGTCGATGGCCCGAGGGTAAGTCGACGACCGATGTTTCCAAAACAAACACAGCTGCAGAAAAGTACACTCAACATCCACATGCCCGTCTCGAGTGTCTTCTGCTGGGCGAGTCCACCGAGAATGGGCATATCTCCATCGGCTGCCATTGTGGCATTAACCAAATGCCTGAACGGAACTTGAGTAGGCGCCGGCATCATATCTGGGTTCACGCCGAGGAGCACAACCGACCCTGCGAGTCCAACCGCAGCTGAGAGCAGAAAACCGGGCTTGGAGCGGTCGATAAGCCACCATAGGAGGGGATTGACAAGTGCCAAGGTCAGTGACACCTGAAGGGTGGACGCCCAGGCCACTTTGCGCTGCAGGATGTTAGTTATGCGGAACAATGGCTTTGCCGTTGGCTGACTTACAATCGCGAAGACAATTCCGACAAAGGCACCGATAGCCCGAACAGCAAGCGCCCAGTCAGTGCTTGGGTCGTCATCTTTCGCTGAAGCACTGGTTTCTAACACAGCTTCATCCCCCTTGTCGCCGAACGAGTTCTCCCATACTCTATCAAACCAAGGGAACAGCGCGCCCAGTGCAACGCCAGCAAGACCCCAAAACGTCAAATGGCCCCAGTTATACGTAGCACGAGGCGGAAGACTGTCCGACTCGTGGAAGCGCGATGTGACTAATACGCCATATCCCACGCCGAGAACGAAAAGCAAAAGTCCTCTTAATACTAGAGCACCACCAGATGGAGAATGCTTTTGAGGCCCAGCAGGTTCATGAACTCGAATCGAGGACCGACGACGAATATGGTGTGATCGATCCTTCAGAAAATCAAACGTAGCGTCGTCGATGCTAGGTCTCTTGATGGGTGTCTGAGCGCCTGTTCCCCAAGGTGTATCGAGTTCATCGCGATCGGCAAAGACACGGTCGCGCGAAGAGGACGTTGTGGGAGAGTAGATTCCGAAGAGCGTCGAGGAGGTCAAATTCATGAATGATTGAGGCCTGCTAAGACCTGCGCTCGCAGGCTCGGGAGTTGGTTGTAGGAAGCGCGCAATATTGGGATCTGGAGCAGGCGCGGGAGTTGGAGGAGACGAGTTCTCGCTTGGTGGTGTAGGAGTCGTCAAACTGAGATCGAAGGGTCTTCGAGGGACGGGACGAATAAGAGGGGGACCATCATCGGCCATTTTGAAGCCAAGGTTCTGTATAACTGACTGTTTTGGTTGTTAGGTATGAAGACAATGGTGAGGGACAGCAATGGCTTATGAACGAGGCTCGGGTTCAGCTGAACTGAGCTGAAGCCTGCAAGTCTCAATATTCGGACAATGCAGTGCTACTAAACTTACAGTCTCGGCCAGTCTCAGCTTAGTATCCTAAGCAAATATTGGTGTAGCTTCCGAGGGTCTGTCTGTCCCGGATAAAATAATTTGAAGCTGTTGGGGTCCAGTCTCTGCAACCCTGTCCACCACTTTCACAGCGCGAGCTAACGAGCACAGGGCCTAAAGCTAGTTGGACCGGGATATCCGAAGCAAGTCAAGCAATTGAGTATAAACGGCAATTGCTGAGAGGAATTGAAGAGCTTCAAATATCTTGTTGTTGAAGCAAGTATAACGTGGTTAGGATTGAGTGGCAAAGAGTAAGACAGGAATGAGGAGATGGGTAAGAGGAAACAGAAGGAGGACAGTTTAATACCCAACCCTGGAACCCAAAATAGAGAGAGTAGTAGTGACAGAGTGAGAGAGAGGAAAAAGAAGAGAGACGGCACGTAATTAGCCTCAACTGAAAAGGGAAACGAATGAGCTGAACGAGGTTGTTCGTTCTTCACATGCTCACAAGACCAAGGGACGGGCAGTTTCACGACTAAAGGGCCCCAGGAATTACGTAGATTGTGCCCCATTTACCTGCATCAGCAGCTGTTGAGGGCCCTGAACCCCTGTATCTTTTAGGTGGGCGAGTCCCCGCCTGGCTCTGTAGAGATGTCACTGATGATGGTGGTGGAGAGTCATTAGTGATGAACTTGACACTCTATAACTTGATAAGGTTTATGTCCATTGCGCAGATTGAACTTGTAGACATTGAATATCTCTTCTTCAACGTCCAGTGCCTGTTGTTGACATTCTTGATCGTCATCCTCCATCCAATCCCGTCAATTACCCCACATTCAAAACGCCTCAAGCTTGAATTCGAGACTCCGTGGTTGGTCAGACTAAGGTAATTCTGCTTTGACTTGCATTTGTGACCCCCTCGTGATTCAAGCACATAACAAGATCAGCAATCCCCTGGGGCCCTGAGCTGTGACCCAAGAGTCCAAAAGGGAAATCCGCGGTGCGATTCGTTTATTTGCAACTGTTGATACTGCTCTGCAACTCTGCACACATATCATGTACTGTAGGTAGTATTTCTTGACCGGTCTGACGCTGGCGTAAACTCAGTGACTGTGGCGAGTTCAATGGCATGCTTGGTTCGATTTGCATGTGATTCTGGGCGCACAAAACAACTGACTCTCACATCACCACCAATTCCTCACATATCTAACATTAGTTTATAGATTGCTAGCTACCGTATCACAACAAACGCAAATATCCAACCAATAACATGCATTTTTAACACCCTGTTTTACTCTTCATCGCTATCACTCTCCTCTTCCTCTTCATCTTCCAGCTCATCCTCACTCTCCTCAGCTCCCTCTGGCCGGGGTATCATCATAAACGCCGTCATGCATGTGATTCTGTTTTGCGTCTCATACGTCCCCAACAACTCTCCCTTGGCCTCCTCTGCCTTGACGCTACCCTGCAGCTCCGGTACACCCGCCCGCCAAACCCGGACCCGTCCGTCGCTGCTCCCGCCAGCCACGTACAGCGTCGAGGCGTCCTCCGCACTCGGCACCACCACAAAGTCCTTGATTCGGCCCTCAACTCCGCCGGCTTTTCCGCCGATTTGACCCATCAACTTGGCTGTCGGGAGCTTCTTGTCCTCCGACTCCGGTTGTGTAAGGTCCGATTCCTTGGTCGAGAAGAACAGGATGCGGCCATCCTCTGTAGCAACCGCCAATAGTGTCGCATCCCCTTCCTTGTCCAGTGCAACATAGAAGAACTGGTGCACCTTTGTTCGAATTGATCCCATAATCCTGCATTTGGGCACACTGTCCATGCCAAATGCCACAATATCCCGATCAAATCCTACCGCGAACTCATCTGCTCCATCAACGCTTCCCCAAACAACTCTTCGACCCTCTCCAGTAGAGTGCTTTCCCTCGCCAGCCTCCTGCAGCATGTCTTTGCTAAAGTTTAACACTCCAGCCTTCTTTCCAGTAACCAAGTTCCACAATCGCATTGATCGCTCGCCCTTGCTGACGCTAATCATAAGCTTCATACTGGGGTGGATGGCAAAATCATTGACGCCAGAAGGTGTACCACCGAAAGGCGCTGTGTCGCCGCTGGGACGGCCTTGAGGCTTAGGAATAGGTGCCTTGATGTTGCTGAGTAAAGACCAATCTCGTGTTCGGGTGACCGCAATTGTAGAGTCTTCGCTCGATGATAGTAACTTTGATCGTGTAGGGAAACATAGCGATGTCACAGTCGAAGAGTGATGAAGCAGGGTGCCAACCTCTCGATTCTTGGGGTTCTCGAGAATCGGTCGGGGAGCAACCTTGGCCAGAATCTCCTGGTTCTTTCGGCTGGGTGGATGCGCCGACAAGTTGTAAACATTCACGCGCTCGTCAGTGCTACCAGAGGCAAGCATGACCTTTTGTGTCTGTCCAGGAACCGGCGCTGAGATCGGCGACGCAGCGACGCAACGAATCGCCGAGGTATGGGCATTGAAGAGAAATGTGTCAGCGAATTCAGCCTTCCCCTTTCCGCCAACCGTCACTGTCAATCCGTGAAGAATTCGGTCGTAGGAGCCGACAACGATCTGGATGGTCTCGGGCGCATTCGAAGCGGTCGCAGGAGTAGTAGACTTCTTCAGCGCTGAAGTCTTTGCCTTTACAGGCTTTTCCTTAAGAACTTGAGCACCCTTTGCCTTCTTCTTGATCGAAGGCTCAGAAGCAGGCTCGCTTTGAGCGATAGCTTGTCTCTTACGTTTGGCCATTTTGTCGAATTTATTCTGATGTTGAGTAGTCGCTGTAGAAAGCTTCAATTCCTGCTACAAGCCAAATGGGAGGACCGAAAAAAAATATTGGGAGATAAGATAAGAAGCTGTCCTGCATACGTGCATAACCCCACCATATGCATGACTTTCACCATCCAGAAACTGGACCTCTTAATTTACCAGAAACATTCTGGACGCTATGCGCTGAGTATATTCATATGTATGTGCAGTATGGCAGTTCTAAATCCCTTCACCAATGTCTATTTACCGGCTTGATCCTCCGTTCTGGCCCCCAATCTCTCGCTCAACCATTTCGATCGAACCTAGACTGGGGAACCTTTTGGAAAAGTCCTGAAGATAATCATCCTTCTCTTTAGCTGTCATGTCCACCATTTGTTGTCCAGGAAATTCAATCAGCTCTTCCGTCGATGTTTGGGCCCGTGTGGGCTTTTGGGGCGACGATGGTCGTTGGCCAGTAGGCAGGCTATTGAGATGCACTGGCTTCTTTGGAGCAGGAGGTTTCGCTGGGGGTTTGGATGTAAGAGCTGGGGGCGCAGAGGATGTCGAAGAAGGATATCTTGCTTGAGGCGAATCGACCCGTGTTTTTGCCACCATCAAGGGCTTCTTGGGAACTCCAGGAAGAGATTTCTCGGGCTTGTTGCCAGTCTCCGGAACATCAGTGTACTTTCCGTAGCCTTGGGCAGTTCTTTGAATGTTGGACGGCTTTTGGTCTTCATTCAAGAGACTTTGAACCCTGTTCTGAATGCTGACAGCACGGGAAACTCCCCCAATACTCTTAGGCGGAACTGGTGGTCCGCGTTGTCCTGCAGCAACCCGCTTTCGATATTCGGCTTGTGCTGCTTCCACGCGCTGTTCCTCTTCCTGGAGCTTCAGCCGTTCCATTTCCCGTCTCATTTCAGGTGCCATGCGATCCTCGTCATCGTGGAAATGGCCATCGTCACTGCGCCCATCAGTTGCCTCGGAGCCCGCGATAGGAGTGAGATCACGGCGTGCCATGCCCCTTTCTGGCGAAGGGATTCTCCCATTGTTAGGGGAGCTGCCTTCAAAGCGCTTAAATGCATCACCGAATTTGCCGGCCAGAATATTCTTGTTACCAGAAAGAGAAGTCAAGCTGGAACGCTTGCTAGACTTAGTCCGCTCCGAATCCTCCAGACTTCTCAAGAACTCCATATCGCTCGACGTCCGTGGCTCGTCCGCTGGCTCTTGATAGGGGGAGCGAGACTGGGGCGGTCGGCTTGATGAGCGTGATGCAGCCTCTCTTTCACGCAAGAAATCGAGAGTCGTGCCCTCAAGGTTCGTGCTAGCGGGTCGTGGCCGCGAAGGGGCTGGCGAGGCGCGAGCAGCAGGTTCTAAGAAATCAGCACGAGGACGGCCGCCTTCAAGTGATGGCCTCGATGAAGATGGCTGACGTTCATGACTAGGCTGCTGAAAAGCTGAAATTCTTTGTGAGACGGCAGCACGGGGTTCCTCTGCGTTCCATTGTGCTGCACTTGGGTCAACCTGCCTTGTGGCGCTGCTGGAACGAGAATATTCAGCGATTTCGCGCTGAATAGGCCGTTCCACATCCCGGCTGAACTTCTCAGGTGGAGGTGTCGAGGTCATCGTGCCAGTCGAGACATATCGCGAGTTGGATTGAGAAGAGATCGCCTGTAGCTCGGGGTTGTTGCTAATAATGGACTGCGCCCTGCTAATGTCAGGTCTACTTGGTGCGGACAAAGTCTTAGCAAGCGGGGGCTCCAAGGGAGGTGAAGCAACTGCAGCATGGTGTCCCACAGGAGTGACCGAGTGTGTTCTAGACACTGGCTTCGGTCGAGAAGATTCGGTCTGCGGCGCTGCGAATGCCTCGTCGGCCAGTTTTGCCGTCACTCTTTCGTTCAAATCAGAGGAGGTATTGCCTGTGGGTGAGATAGGTGAGGAGACATCAAAATCGAATTTGGTGCCTTGATCATGCAATAGTGAAAATTGATCGAGGGTAGGGAATCTTGAAGATAATTCGTCAAATCCTTTGGAAGCAGCCTTGGAATCAAGGGCAGCAAATGGGTCTCCCTCAGTCTTCCTCATCGGAGAAGCATCTGGTTTCTGGGCTACCTTGGCTGGAGCCGGTGAAGCTGTCGGTCGTCCTCTTCGCATCGGTACAACATCAGGAATAACTTGCTTCTGAGGTTCGGCTCGCGTAAACACGGCACCCACAGCAGGAGTTTGTTCTGGTTTTGGGGCCTTGGGTTGAGGACTATCGGTTCTTGCATGGGATTGCGGACGACTGTAAATCTGTGACCATTGTTATTATGAATTCTTCTTGGGATAATCGTACACCTACATCTTGAACGGGAACATCACGCCCTTGCATGGCGCATCCTTCCTTTAGGACCTGGAAGATATTCGGTCGATCTTGTAAGTTTTCTCTCAACATTGATGCTGGAACTATGTCAGTCCTGAAACAAACAACCAGGGCCAATGAGCATTACCTATCAATTTCTTGAGCCTGTCAGAAAATACAGGGTGACTAGGGAATCTGTAACTGGCATTCAAAATTGCCAATTGGCCCTGGTCCTCAAAGGGAGTAGTGTAGTAGCACAGCTTATACAATAAAACTCCCAGTGCCCAAATATCAGACTTTTCGTTTATGGGTTGCTTGCGGTATACATCGATCATCTCGGGACTCCTGTACTGCATCGTGGTGTGCTTCTGTACATCTTCATCCATAAGACGACATTCGGTGACGGTAGTGGGGGCGGGACGAGGTGATGCGGCTGAACCGAAATCGCAAAGCTTGAATCGTTTGGAAGATCCTCTGGCGGTAATAAGAACGTTTTCGACTTTGATATCGCGGTGTAGCAGTGGTGGCTTTAGGTAGTGCATGCACGCGACACCCTCAGCGATGTCGGTGAAGATATTGAGGATCTCTGGCTCCGTTAGGCGGTGTTGTAGCCTGGTGTTCATGAAATCGATCAAGCCACCGCCATTGCAAAACTCCATGAGCAGAAAAACTTCGTATCCTCCTCCTTGAAGCTCGGAGGCATGCGAGTCGATATATGTGACGATCGGTCGGTGGCCTTTCAGACGCTTCATTGTCTCAACCTCGATGCGCATGCCCCGCAAGGTATCCTTATCGGGGACCGCAACTCGCTTCAAGACAGCCTGATCGGTGCCGTCGACAGGCTTGGCCAGCTTGACGAGGTAAACATGGGCGAAGCCTCCCTCGGAGAGATATTTCTGAATCACCACGCGGTGGCTGCCAACCTGGATCTTGGTGCCTGGGGCGAAGGTACCAGCCGGAGCGCCTCCAGGGATGGCCACAGGAGAGCCGTAAGGGGCATGATGATGATGCTTGTTGGGCATTATATGCGCAGGAGGATATTGGCCGTGTGAAGCCATCGTGAGCGGGAATGTAAACGATTATTGACGATGACAGTTGAGGAGGATTTCGAGGGTGAGGGAGATGACGGCGACCCCGTCCAACAGGGAGCGAGCTTGAGCCAAGGAGCCAAGAAAGCGTCTGGCGGTCGAAAGGGGGTCGAGATTCGATCGGGGCAGAATTGAAGTAAAAGGAACGGCAAAACTGGCAATTCAAGTCATCGGGATCAAACAAATGCTAAGTATAAGAGTGATTTAGAACGGTCGCATCGTCAAAAACACATGGCCCCTTGGCAAGTTGTTGGAGGTTGCAGGCCTGGCCTAACTATCATAGGTTCGGTGCTCAGTGGCTTAGTCCCCGGATCAAGCAACTCCACTGCCACCTCACATTCCACTCCATCTTCTTATTCATTGTTTCAACGGCGGGGAATTGTCGGTAAATCCCAAACTCCAGATGTCGAGATCTAACTTTATTCCAATTGAATATCTTACCATTTAGTTTTGCGTACTGCTATATAACCGTATTGCAATTATGTAAGTATATATCTAAGTACGTATCAACACAGAGTATTCTTGTTGAGTTCTTTAATCCTGTGACCACCACGTTTATGAATGACCCTGTTAGCTTCATGTTTCATCCAGCTGACAATCGATGTTTCGCTACGAAATTGATACAACCGCGAGTAAGGATGTGCTTCCCGCAATTTTAGCCTGCTTCCTTACACAATGTGATTATGTTGGTCGTTGCTTGAACCTTGGCTTATTATCAGTAATTGGCACCTCAGTGCCTCCTTTTCTGTCATCACATTCATGATAGACCTCTGAGGAGCATCCTTATCGGTAATTTGGAAAAGGGAGAAGTTACATAGAAAGCAAAATAAGTTTATCTCAACGATTGATCGACGGTTACCGATCGGTTTCGTTCATCAAGGCGATATTACTTTGCGCATCATAAATTCACTTACCCTATACTGAGTCCTCGAATCTTCGTTGGTTTTGCATTCGGTCAAGTCTCGGGGCGTTCTGCATGCCTGATTCATCAATTTATTTGAACGGATTATATGCTTTGTATCGCACTCATATCTTTACTATATGGATGTCACTAGGTCAGCTTTGAACAATCAGTTGACGGGGTACATAGTTGAATATTCATGTATTCAACTTTCCTTCGTCACACAAGGGTAATGTCATAAACGTTAGACAGTTCCAGGCGAGCTTTGTATACATAATTTCATGGCACTACCGACTATATAAATCACCCACAGAGGTTATATATCGTTTGAACACGCCAGAAAGAGGATTATACCTATAAGCCATTCGGGCATATGTCAGTCCTGCTGCTGCCCTGAGCAAACAGTCAGCTTCATAACAAGATAGGTAAGACTGGGTAAGATCAAAGTATGGGCTATTGGAATTCTGTATCTGATGAATGCTTCATGGATATAGCAATCTAACTTCTAGGTCCTTCAGTCGTTCACTATAACCATTGGCATGAGCCATGAAGGTACGGTCAAAAGAAATTCAAGGAGGAGACGAACTATTCTTCAAGTTTACTTAATTATCGCATAAAATAATAATTCAAGAAGCTCCTGCGTTAAATCACATCAACCTTCTCTTAAACTTCGAGTTAACCCATTTATTTACAGCCTCAGCTTTGACGTTGTCGCAGTGGCTTAACTGACAGATTACGCATACGTTCCCCGCCGTTATAACCGTGCCAATCTGCCAGATAGACTCTAAGCCATGATCAATGACTCGGCCGAACCGACACAGCTATTCTTAGAAAGAACTCGCAATTCAATACGTGTATCAAGAAGAAAAGCCTCAATCCGAACACCTAGAAAGTGGCTCTCTATAGTTTCTAGAATATGTAACATTACAGAAGAGCCAGAGATTAGGCTTGTTCCAGAACACGCTGGTTTGCGAGCAGGGGTCCGCCTGCAACCACTCAGTAGTTCCCGTCAGGCATACGTCATTATTTCTTTTTATTTTTCTTCTGCTCAGGCTATTTTTCGCTATGTCTTTTTCAGCCCGGGGCATCGGGCGTGCCGTCCGTGGAGCGGTTCGCATCAGCAGCCACGCATAAGTGGGAGACTTATGCAGTACTTGACAGGTGCAGAATCTGTGATGTGAATGGGTACTATCTCTCAAGTCATGATGATGTAGATAGTTGCCGAATTGTGATGTCTTGCAGTAGACAAATCCTCAGTAGAGCGACTCCCATGTGGGCGCCGGCTGACCTCGCCCGGAGGTCACGGCACCGAAGGGACATGGACATGGACATGGTCATGTTATTGTTGGGGATGAGTCCATGTGCCGTGTTGAAGGGAAAATCCAATGCTAATCCTGTCAGCCCCAAATCCCGACGCCTCGTTTGAGTCAATGGGGCCCGCCTCTAATGGACCGTGGACCCTGTCCTGTAGAATCAGCTGCTTGAGAGCGAGAGCCTTATAACAACAACGTTGCGCTCTTTGTCCTGGCCTGATTTTCATCCTTCTTTTTTCAACCCATCGTGATACAGAACATCAACTGCTTGTCTACAAACCTCTTTTCTTATATACGCCAATCAATCCAGTCGTATACTCTTGATTACAACAGTCAATATGCCTTCTACTACTTCTTCGGCCATGCAAATGCCCCGTGAACCGGCCCCCGCAGCGTTCCCTACCGAACGAACCAGCACCGAACAGCCGGTATGTCACCCACGAACCTCCGGCTTGGCTTCTACCAAGTCTTCCCAATCGCCAAGACACGACAGCCAAGCATTGAATTTCAAACATCGTGAATCATGATTGACTAACTCGTTTTCAACAGCGCCCAGTTCAACCCATGACAATGGAACAGCCTGAAATGAGCATGCGAGGAGGCAAAGACGGTGGTGTAAGAAAAAACCAATTCTTCATTCGACTCTGCAGTATTTACTAACATCTTGAAGGCTATCTGTTGTGGTATCTGCGCCGGTCTTTGCTGTTTCGAATGCCTAGACTGCTGCTGTTAAACAATTTCAATGGGCAAGGATATCATAGAGTAAAGCTCTGGCGTTCAGGCACGATTTACTGGGAGGACAATGTAAAGGGATACCATCTTTGGCTAATGATACGACGATTTTGATAGCTTTGTCTTCAAATAATACCTCGTTCGAATATTTAATTTACGGCCATTCTCTCATCGCTTCGTTCAGTCATGACAAGTCTAAACGCGAGTCCCTAAACCATACCCGCTCTACACGACCACGCCCTCCAATCGCTTTACCACGTCCTCATAAAATTTCATAGATAACTTTTCAGCAACTTCATCTCGTGTCTCATCATCTCCATCATTTAGTCCCAAATCCTTGCCTCCAGCCAAACACTTCCGTGTTGCATCTTCAAATCGCTCTCCCATGTCAGCACCTACTGCTGCGACTCGGTCTTCCTCTAGTAGAGCCTCTCGAACACCACGCACAACATCAGGTCTCCCGCGCGCACGCCGTATATCGATACTTAGCACGTCCTCAACCGGCCGCCAATGTGCTAATTCGACCAGAATGACACCCAGGCTATAAATGTCGAAGCTCTTCTTCGAACGCTCTCTATCTCGCCGACGGTTTGATTGGGCGTTGGGATGTCGGTATAGATCATGCTCTGCGTCATCTCCTGGGGCATCAGTCATCTCATCTGATCCCCCAGGTCGTGAAAAATCGAAGCCTGAGAGATATGGTTGGCGGTAGTCTACGTGGTCATCACGTGTCCGGAAGAATAACACATTATGACTGCGAAGACCCTTGTGTAGCCAGTGTACAGCATGAAGGTAGAGGAGACAATTGCTGATAGCGTGTGCCAAGTATACTCGTTCTGTAACACGAGGCTTGCGGACCTTTGGGTCTTGAAGAAGCTCACGGAGCGAAACAGGTGGGAGTGAGGTCTGTAGATTATCGTCGGATGGCCGCTCGAAGATGAGGCCGAGTCTTCGATCTAGAATATCAACGTCATCCTCAGAGATGTTGGGATCAGCTTTATCGAAGAACCCCAGACAGTGAGGAGTGCGAAAGGCCTCGGGCTTGGGACTATGGTTCAGCAAAGCAGCAAGTTTTCGGACTCTCTCAATGATATCGGTCTTTGATAGCGAACCTGGTTGGGTATCTGTATTGTCATAGTCCTTCCACTCAATCCAAACCTTCTTCTTGCCTTCTGCTGTCTTCATGAAAGCCTCACACCGTGGAGCATCTGATTCATCCACCTCAGGGTCTAGCTCTATGAGGTATCGAGGGATGAATAGATTGCGCTGATGACCCGGCTTTGCAAGATCGAGGAACTTTGCAGCAGCTTCGTCAAAGACTGCTGGACTATCTGACTTGGGATCGATAGTCTCATTGAAGGCCTTGAACTTGGCTAATCTTGACAATTGCCGCAGAGCGTCAGCATTGGCCTCCCTTTCCAGTTTGGACATTTGCGACGGTCCAACCCGGGAACCTGCATCGAGCTGAGACTTGAGAGCTAACACAAGATGACTCAGATCGGCTATCTTGTGATGGAGCAATAAGACTCCACGGTTGGTGTCCTGTACAGTATTGCGAATCTCGACCTGTAAGGAGTGATCGAGGATATTGGTCATGTTGTCATTGAGAACTGAAAACTTGGCCAGCAACTTTTCAAATCCTTGCTTGTCAAATGAAGTCCACCTTAACCTAGTAAGGCTTTCTGATGATTTAGACTTGAGTCCAGCCATTGCTTTCTTGATGAAGTTCCGCTTCTTTTCACTCATAGGATAGTTTGATAGCTTGGCATCTTTTTCCGGAGCATCCAAAACACCATCTTTATCCACAACCGCGGAGAGGTTATTGTGCTTCTGCTGGTACTCTGTGAACTCATTGAAGAGACACTGAATTTGGACAAGCAGATCAATTACAGTCTGGCGGTGAAGATTGAATACGTTTGAGTTGAGAACCTTGTCTTGGTTCTTGGCATCAAGGTCAAGCAGGCCAGAAGCTTCACTCCAGCAAAACAGGCGCTGCTGTTCCATCCTGAGACGGAGATTGAGATATTTGCACTCATCCTCATAGCCCAATGCCGTAACAAGAAGCTGTATCCCTAATGGATGTCAATTTCACATGTTATGCTGGTTACGATGAGCTAGAATTACCTTGAATACATCCAGTGTAGATCTGGAGGCTGATGGAAGCAACTCCCAGCGCCAAGCCGGCAAGGGATACAGGGTCCATCGCGCCCTACTGCAGCTTATTTTAGGGCTCTTGGGAGAGAGGCTGTGCGGCTGAGCAGGGTCTGAGGCGGCCGACGAACTCGCTGTGATGGATGTGATAGAGTGACTTCTTGTCACTGGGTGGTTCAGGAGCTAAAAATTATTTGACACTGCGGGGGATCATGCGAGGTCGGAATGAGGTGATGATTGGTGGGAGCTATGATTAGCAGCCCGGAGATAGAAGGGAAAGATAAGAACGGAGATGATGATTTGGATGCTAATTGATGTCGAATATGGAAATCCGTAAATGCGGCCAATGACATTCCTCCTGCAACAGTTATCGACTCGTTCGGATCCTTCAACAGGGCTGCAATTGACTCGTGCACTCTTCGTCTATCTATCTCGTCGATCACTTTTTCGTATTAGCGACGCACGTCGTGTCGTGTAAGCAACCCCGTTACCATGAGTAAGGGGCGTATAAATGCCGAGAGGACCCGAATTGCCATGGATCGGATGTACATGAATCCTTCGAGACCAGGGTCCTTAAGCAACTGCCATTTACGCTTCATGCATGATCTTCTTAACGCCGGTAGTTTGCGAAGTTGAGAACTGATTCGAAGTTTGTGAGGCCAGTCATGTTACATTACTCTGGAACCTGAGTTGGAAATTGTTAAGCAGACCGCCTACAGGACTTGAGTAAACGGTTGCCTACAGGGCTTCATGTTCAGCTTCTCTCAACCCATGTCTTAAGCTTAACTCAATATGGAATATCCTGTCACCAGAAGCTACAATATGATTCGTTAGGATTTAACTCGGATTGTAGTTGTAGATCCGGATGTTACATGCAGACGGCTTCTCCGAGATGCTAAACACCAAGCTACGCTACGTGATGGATGTTTGTTTAAGGTTGATGTTGGCAGCTTGAACCATCTTGTGAGTCAGCTTGCGGGAAATAAAGACGTCATTTCTCAAATTCCGCGTCAAGTTAGACCAATTGTATTTTTGGAAGTCTTGTCAACGTCTTCTAATTCTTACTAATTATGGAGTTGATCCTCATCAGCTCTCAGTAAGCCATCCAATATCCCGGGTACGCGGTCCGTAATAGATGCCGCAGCACCGCTTGCGGGCCGCAATTCATTGCTTTTGGTCTAGATATATTCGAAGCTAGTTCTAGAATTGCGTGGCTTACTGGCTCAGGTAAGCGTAAAAACGTGGCTTAAGTTGACTCCCACTCCCGCGGCCTTGAACTTCCGCAGAGCTGGACCTCGCAGCGTTGCATTACCTTGCCGACACGATTTCCGGTGCCTTGTAACGGCTTGGGGAGGATACCCACACACCTGACAAGCTGCACCATGACCTCTGGTGAATGCAAGATTAGCTTAGCAAAAGCTTGGGTAATAGCAGCACTTCAGCCAGCCAGTTATGATGCTATGCTATGATATGATGTTTGGTGCTAAGAACTAAGGTTTAAGGATCAGACCTTGGGTGAAGCCATAAGCACGACGATAGCCTCCTAGTATTGTTAGACTCGCATATAGTTGCTAGAGTTGACATCGAGGCAGTGTGCCCGGGACATGGGAGTGCCGGCCTTCACACCCACAGACATGTCGAAGCCACGAAGCCAAGACGAAAAGAATGCAAATACCTCTCATCCCTGTCCTTCTAGTATGCCAAGCCCAAAATGTCGGGATGCGGCAAAGGCGTACATGCTGCATCATGCTCGGTACTGGAATGGGATGAGGATCGTCTAGATGGGAAGCAAGTGACATGCTGTTTTGTGTTGTTCACTCAATATTCTGAAGCAATGAAACCTGCATGGCCGTTTATAGAAATGGATCAACTTGTACGAGCTGACTGATCTGATTGGTCCATGTCAGAGATGCCATTCACTTAGACACACCCTTGTGCTGGTAGCCCCGTCTCTCTAATATAACGCCCGCAAGTTAGTCGTTATAAGCTCCTGGAGATAATCATCTAGTCCCATGTTAAAGCCTCGGGTTTACTTAGTAATTGTAACTAGCCTCTAAAACTGTGCTTCACAAGGCGAGGCTAGATAGTCAACTAAGCGAGCTTTGCACCATTTCAACATGTGGCACCGACAGTTTGGGCGGGCGTCCGCTAGTTTGGTTAACCTTACTGGCTGACATGAGTCTCTGTCTGCATTTCGAGGTCGGACCAAGCCTACCCCTGTCATCTTTGAACATGTGCGGCACAACCGAATACAATGGTAACGCAAGCGGATAATGCAAGTGGCAGAATGAAGAGGAGGGAGTAGGGAGTATGACCCCCAATCTCAAATAGTTACTTGTTCCATGATCCCTAAACTACCGCTGTTTGCCAGTGCTAGGGCTGAAGATGGTCCCTGTAAGATGCTTTGCTGTATACCGTTTGCCCAGATGGAAATGCCGGGTTCCGTACATAGCCCTCCGAGTGAAGCATGATGATATCGAGACTGGCGCTTAAATGTCCTATTTGGACATGGTACCAGGGTTGCTTTCGAATCATTCGGAGATTCGGCTCGTTCATCAGTGACATGACGTTGTTCTGTACCTGAGGAAGAATATCTATAACAGGCAGACCATGCGGAAGCGTATTCATTTCGAAGTATTATTAATCTTCTTCCATCTTCTTCGCAGGTTCCATTTCCCTCTCAAGTCTATACCAGCAGACATCGCAAGTGAGAGTTGATTATTCAACAAACATCGTCACCTCGGATCACTTGCGCCCTTCAGAGATATTGTCTTTGGCGCCCTAGCAAGGTTCACTTATAGATCTGAGCCAAGCGGCCGCCTTGTTTAGAAAGCGGCATTCAAGATCTGAACTCGACTAAGACACAGTCAGCACCTGTACTAAGTCTCATCATTAAGTCAACTACCGGCAAAGCCTCAATCTCGAAATACCCACTATTGGCTTATATCGAAACTCGAATTCACCTCTTGAAACCACTAACAATCCTCCAAGAAGCACTCATCAATGGACGAAAGAAGGAAGACTTTCTCTGGAACTCATTCCGAGTTCTCCTCGCCGTTCCCCTCTCCCCAACCTTACTCATTCTATTCTGACCCTCTGAACACATCGTACATGTGGTATTCTCCGACAATGAACTCCAGAATCTCATTCCACCAGACAATCTCGAACTCAAATAGAGAAGATACATACTCGGGAAATGATGAACTGTCTTCCAACTCAAATTCGCCCAGCTCTGGTGTCGATGGGAGGGCTTCACCTTGTGGATCAACATCTACAACGGCTGAGAGTAGTCGTATGAGCGTTACTTCTGTCCCAGCTGCTTGTTTGGCTTGTGTAAGTACTGTCTCTTGGATTGAGGTAGAGCCGCTGTTAACATCATTTCTCTCTCAGAGGGGCAGACATTTGAAGTGCGATGGTGTAAATCCTTGTTCTCGCTGCCTTAGTTCTGGCTCTGACTGTGTCTATGTTGCTTCAAGACGAGGCTACAAAGGCCCTCGCAGAAACACCGTTCAAAAGCCTGGCAAGAAACATGGCGTATCTCCAGCTCGAACAAGAACACGCAGTGGCGAAAGCTCAGTGACATCAAGACCAGAACGTTCTGCTTCACTGGGCTCATCCTTATTTTTGAGTCCTAATATGGGCGACGACATGTTAAACTCGCCATTATCGACACCTTTACTCGACCCTGCCTTGGATGCTAGCAACAGCATGGAGAGCGATATGTCTTTCTTCGGGCCTTACGATCCAGCAGATACATCAACTGATATGTTCAACTTGTTCACGAGTCCACAGCATGAACATGTCGTGACGCATGTCCCTGCACTGACTCTACCCGAACGCTGTATAGACTCGTTTTACAACCATTTCCATGCCGCGCATCCTTTTGTGTTCCCGAAGGAGTCACTTCTGATGATCTCTCACGAGAGTTCTGTGATGCCCGTACTCGCTGTAATGCGCTGGATTGGCTCATTACATATTCCAGCATGTTCAGAGCGGGGCCGTTTCTTCCAGGAAGCTCATCAACTTATATACGAACCGCGTCGTCGAAAGGACGGGTTCCTTGTACAGGCTTTGTTACTCCTTCTGATCGGGTTGGATGGACAAGGCCAACAGGAGCAAGCTCGACAAATATTATCTGGACTCGAGAGAATTTCTGTGGATATTGGTCTCAATACGAGATCATATGCGACTACTTACGGGAGAGGTATTCCAATGATGGAAGAGAGTTGGAGGCGGACGTGGTGGGAGCTTTTCATTGTGGACGGGCTAATCGCTGGAGTCCATCGAAGTACGAACTTTTTGCTGTTCGATGTAGCTTCTGATGTTGCCTTGCCTTGTGAGGAATATGAATATCTGTCTGGTGTAAGATATTAATTTCTTCATACGGTAGAATCTCTCTGACACGATTGCCTGTATAGGACATTCCCGAGCCAATGTATCTCAGGGATATGAATGAGAGTGACTTCTCCGGTACAAGCCAGGGGTTTTCATCTTTCGCGTATCGAATACAAGCGACTCAAAACCTCGGACGGCTCTTGAGAATCCCTCCCGTTTCTGGACCCGACGACGAAAGCCTCAGAAATATTCAGACGATGTTGACGAGTTGGCGAGTCAGCTTACCCAAGTCAAAGGCAGACGCTTTACGGCAATATGGCCATCTTGATGAGATGCTCTTTCAAGCTCACATGATAACCCATGCTACCTCGATTCTGCTTCATCAACCATACTCACAGCTGAACTCAATATTGAGCCGGTCAAACAACCAAACCGACCAATATGATTCTGTGTCGTCAAGAGACGATTTCAACAACCATACGAAGAACATAATACAAGCCGCAACAGAGATCAGCAAGCTTGTCACCCATCGTGTCTCGCTACTTTCTCACAGTCACTTCTTCAGTTACGTGGTTACAATGTCATCTGTAATTCACCTCAACAGATGGGCTATATTTACACCCGATACCGAGAACAACTTACGCCAGGTGCTCCGCCTGAACATTGGTGCCCTCTCACGAATGTCTTTAGTATGGAGCGCTTCAGAGCGAGAGAGTAGTTCTGTGAAGAGCATGGCTCGAAGCATCTACCAGGTCAAGAAGCAGTATAGGGTATTGCCCCAGTTTTGGATCAGTATGACTCATGATGAAGCGATGGATAGGATTGCGGCGGACGACGCTATGATTCACGAGTTTGAGGATATGCAGGTTGTGCCTGGTATGATGGGTCATTGGACCGATCCTGGGAACAAGCAATGGAATTAAACACTACAGGGCTTCCAAGAAAGAATTGTGCTTGAAACTTGATTTAAAGCATGGCGTTTTGGCTGGTGGCTTCGAGCAGAGAGACTTTGATGTATTGTTGCAATGGACAAGATGCACAGATGCAAAGAAGTACATGTGTGATGAGAAGTAGTTAGACTGTTAATTATGTACAGAGTATTGTAGCCCTATTTAGAAATTTGAGGATACATGTTATTCCCGGCATGGCATCTATTTGTACGATATCTCTGTGACGTGAGAATGCTGAGTTGAAGAAGAGGAAGGCCGGATAAGTCGGCTTGACTCTCAGATATCAAAGACACGGGATTTCTAATGTAGATCAAGAATAAGCTTTATATTCTTGCCGTCGCTGTTTAAAACGGCCCTCGGCGATGTCGAGTCTTCGGCCCGTCGGCGACCCTGGTCGAGACTCAGCCCTATTACTCGGGAGTTAAGCTATCACGAGCCAATCACATGAAGGAGCCAACAAGTCGGGACGGATTCAGGAACTGGGTAAAATCTTACTCAGAAGCTGAATTCACATGCATGGGTAATACGAAAAGAAATAATCTAGACCCCGAGATTGCTTACATGCATATGGGTCCAGTTTCACCCACCACCTGCAAGCTTGCGATTATCTGATAATCCGGCAGTTGGTCACTATACATACAGAGAATCTAGATATGAGAGATGAGCCGGATCTCGGATATCGGCATTCCTCCTCTGCTTCTTGTTTATCGTCCGCTTCCATTCGGAGACATGTCCAGCTTTAACAGGCTGTAGAGCAATAAAAGCAGTAACACATACGTCAGCTCAAAGTCCCAAAATGGTAGTGGCGGAGTTTGAGTAAGCAATCAAATTTTACCATCCGCGCACCTTTTGCTTCAGCTGAAAATTGGTGGATGACACGGGCTATAGTCAAGACGCCGAAAGATGAGACAGTCTCTCTTCTGTCCTCTTGAATTGATTTCTCCTGGTGACTGCAGTGTTTACTCATATATAAAAACCTAAGGTGCAAACTGTCTTTTCTTGACATCACTGAAACACTCAATTGCTACATTCACTAGTGCTCTCTAACCCCCTTTATCTCCACTACTTAATCGTGAAGCCATCAAAATGACAGTGCGTAAGTTATCCGACTTGGACAACAGCATGGACTCAGAGCAACGTCCTGTCGCAGAGAAGCATCTTCTCAACACCACAATCAAGAATTTCACTTGGCGCAACGTCACTGTAACAGTCAAAGACAGAGAGACAAAACAGCCCAAGGCAATTGTTGATAATGTCGAAGGGATAGTCGAAGCAGGTTTGTGGTGACCGCCATTCTTCAGTGATACAAAGCTAATGAATTTACAGGCGAGATTTGCGCCCTTATGGGTCCTTCAGGTTGCGGAAAAACAACACTTCTTAACGTACTAGCACGCCGTCCAACGAATGCAAGCAGTGTTGAAGCAGAAGTTAACATCAACGGAAGACATTTATCACTTGCCGAGTTCAGAGAAGTTTCGTGCTTCGTTGAACAGGAAGATGCTCTCATTGGCTCGTTAACTGTTCGAGAAACCCTCGAGTTCTCATCGCGGCTCGCCAGCTCGGGGTAAGCATCTTGTATGCTCAGCTTCCAGATAGTATCTGACCTTGGATAGCTCTTTGTCTAAGAAAGAACGGATCGTCCGCATCAACAACCTCCTTGAGTCTTTCGGTCTAGTCGAACAAGCCAACACTCTTATTGGAACGCCCATTCGCAAGGGTATCTCAGGTGGTCAGAAACGTCGAGTCGGTGTTGCGAGTCAACTCATCACTAGTCCCAAGCTTCTCTTCCTCGATGAACCTACGAGTGGTCTCGACTCAGCTGCCAGTTTAGAAGTTGTTAAATATCTTCGCGACGTGGCCAAGCGCAACAACCTTATCGTCATCTGCTCTATCCATCAACCATCCACTTCGACCTTCAACTTGTTCGACAAGTTGCTCCTCCTCTCTGGTGGAAAGACCCATTACTTCGGACCTGTAAACAGTGTTGCGGCATACTATGCCGAAGTTGGATCACCGCTACCTCAATATGTCAACCCTGCCGAGCATCTTCTTGAGCTGGTCAACATTGATTTCGCCCAGGATAGAGGCGAGGCATCACGAGACTTGGAAACACTTCAAGCCGCATGGCAAAACTCACGACATGCCAGTGAAGTCAACACTGCAATCAAGTCTGCCGAATCTTCGGGTGGTGACTGGAACATCGATACAATTGAGAAGAGGCCTAGCATGTTTAGTCTTACTATGACTCTCCTCCATCGAAGCTTCATCAAGAGTTATCGAGATGTCGTAGCCTACGGCATTCGTATCGCTATGTATCTTGGTCTCGCTATCATGATGGGCACTGTCTGGGTGAGACTCGATCCTGCACAAGAGTCTATCCAGCCATTCATCAATGCTATCTTTTTTGGCTCAGCCTTTATGAGTTTCATGGCAGTAGCTTATGTCCCTGCTTTCATTGAGGACAGGCTTCAATACGTCAAAGAACACCACAATGGCCTTTACGGAGCAGCGGAACTTATTATATCCAACTTCTTCATCGGCGTTCCTTACCTGTTTCTTATTTCTATTCTATTCTCGGTCATCTCATACTGGCTTTCCAACTTCCAGCCAACTGCAAAGGCCTTTTTCACCTGGGTTCTGTGGCTGTTCCTCGATCTACTCGCTGCAGAGTCACTTGTTGTCTTTATGACATCCCTATTTCCCAGCTTCGTCATCTCCCTCGCACTGGTGGCCTTTGCGAATGGTCTGTGGATGTCTGTTGGTGGCTTCATGGTTCCTCCAACTATCCTTAATGTCTTCTACAAATACGTCTTCCACTACTGGGATTACCAGAAGTATGTGTTTGAGGGTATGATGGTCAATGAGTTTGCGGATCGAGTGTATAGCTGTGGTGATGGATGCCGTTGCATGTATCAGTCAACCCTGGCGGACCAGTGTATGATCGACGGACAGGCTGTGTTGAACCAGTATGGATATTCGAACGGACATATGGGACGAAATGTTGGCATTATGATTTCCATCATTGCTGGATACCGACTGGCATCATGGCTGGTTCTAGTATTGAGGAGGTAATTACGTCTGTTCTGGAACACAAGTTTTATCGGTATATCGTCACAAGGTCAATTCAGTCTTATATAGCGATGGTATAATCGGGCTTTAGATAAAAAGTACAATATATATTAATAAATGGCATCAATAAGTTCTTGTATCGTCTTTCCTAAAGTTCACAAGATGTAGTTCGTCAACAAACACTGGGAAGGGAGTCGAGGTCTTTGGGAATTACGCCAGTTCTCGCCGCATCTACTACTATCAGTGATCGTGTCGTACGTTTTGAAAATCGGAGCTCACCTCTATAAGACCAGCGATAGTCATCACCAAGACTAGCCTTCCAAGTCCAAAAGACCCATCCAAGAGTATTCTCTTCATATGCATGCACCTGAGCAGAGAACCACTTGGTGTAAAACTCCTTCTGAGTCTGAGGATTCCAAGCATCAGTCTTCTCAACATCATCGGGCACAGCTAGTAACCATTCGCCAACGATCGTGGGGCCGTCAGTGTTGCGATCATCGGAACAAGATTTCTTGATGTATGCGTCATGGGAAGCTTCAACACTCGTATCCCACTTGAGGTATCGATGGTCGTCGAAAGCCGTGAATGAGGTGTCCCTGAGGAACTCGGTTGGCTTTCCGCTGCCCCATAGAGAACCCATCATATGGATATGAAGGCGGTTGTTGCTGGTGACCTTGAGCTTGTCCTCGACCTTGCGAATTGCCTATGGATCGTTAGTATCATATTAAGTCGATGATCAGATAGTAAGTACACTGCAGGCCTTGGGATAATAGGTCTTTCGCAACGAATCAACGGCCTTGTCCCAGTTCAGCGGCTCATTGACTAACCCAAGCATGCCAACATTGCGATACTCTTTCTTGGTGTGGATTATGTCGGTCATCCACTCGAGCCATTCGATCGCGCGCCCATAGTTATAGTCACTATAGAACCCAACTGTCGGAGCATATTGACCCGTAAAGGGCTGGTTGGGTTCTTGAGCACCCGGGGCACCGTGTAGGCTATTTTTACAGTTAGCATATGCCATGAACTTGTTGAGAGACTTACTCGAGAATGATGTAGAAGCCTCGATCGCTTGCCCAACCACAGAGTTGAGTCAAGTATTCCAAACCACCCTCCAAATGTTAGCTACAGCATATCAAGAAATGATATTGTCATGTACCTTGGGGAAGTGCTCTGAATCATCAACAAGGTCTTCCTTTAGCCAATACCCTAGAGGCACACGAATAGTATTCAGGCCATAGCTCAACATCTCGTCGAGATCGGTTTGATTAATCCAGCGTTTCCAATGAGCTTGAAAGTTCTTGTCCGCAATATCTTGTCCTTTGTTCATGACACAGTCAAATTCGGACTTTTCCCCCTCACCACCTGTATTGGCCCATTCTTAGCTATCGATCCAGGGCTCATAGATGAAAAGAGACCCGAGGTTTACTCCCCGGATCTTTTTGGTCGCTGGAAGCCACCTTTTGTTGTTCGGCTCTGTTCGAAGAGGGTATACAAAGATTTCATTGTCACGCTCGTTCAAGGCATGAAGTTCAGTATTAGGAAGCCATGCATTAACAGACGTAGTTAGGACCGCAGCGGCGGTGATAAAGGCAGATGTCCGCATCTCAAACTACGCAGAAGTTAGTTAGAGAGTGAAGAATAGAATTTGCTGTTAGGACATTTCTTCACTTGTAGGCCATTTCGTTCGAGTGAAACACATGTTAGTAACATAACAAGGGGAATTGTTCATGCTTTCAGAGCACACCACTATCATTTGATGCTCTGTGGCTGTGCCCGTAAGCTGGTTCGTAGGATCAGGATTCAGTCTTAAATAAACGATGTTACATGGGTGTAATACACGCTGAGGAAACACAATAGACTTGCGAGTTTATAGGTAGCCCTAAGGGATCCTCTCTTCAAACTTTAGATTCCAAGGACTGGGACTCATAATCACAAGAGAAAGGCTTGTGAATTCAACACAAGATTCCAAACTTCCAGAAATTCTGGAGCATTTCTTTCCTTTGTTGGCACATTTCGTCTCAACCCTTTGACAACCCATGTTGCCATGTTGGAGGAAATGGTGGAGCAGCATCAAAGGACGGTTTCATAAGAATTGTTTCACTAATCAGCTGGCTTTCATTAGTGAAGGACGAAAGAAAGGAACGATTTGTGCATTTCTTGGCTGCATAAATGGTGCATTTGTCTGTGGAGAGATCTTTGGTGCGATTCTGTGACAGCTTAGCTGCATGACCTTGTAGATCCCGGCAGCACAATAGCATAGACTTCAGATTTTACATCTCTCAGGTAACCAAAGCCTTGACTTCTCAGTAAGTTAAGCACTGCGTAATATGTAGCATCATCCCAAGATCATGGGAACCTAGACTGCATTTTTCAGGTACCATCGCAACGGACCATACGGAACTTGGGCCGACATGTCGTAACAGCGCACGGCCTGGGGCGTATTGCATCAGGCTGCGAACTCCTAGTGGTTCAAACAGCCTCATGATGAAAAGCTTGACAAGTGTCAAATCGGAGCCGAAGCACATTGCAGTTTTGAGAAATACTATGTGGGTTCTCTGATCGAGCACAGAGACGGTGAAGAACGAGGCGAGTCATACTTGAGTACCGAGAGGGACTAAATGTTTAGAAAGCAAGCCCGGATCGAGGTTTTTCTCAGATTGAATTAACTTTAGGGTACTGCCTTAGTTTGTGCACCATAACTCAGTTTAGTTCATACCAGTCAAAAAGATTGAATAGAACAGGTACTCGTCACATCCAATACAATGCTATTGATGAAGCCTCCCGTCTACAAACTCAACGGGCCGCCGTTTCTTCACCGCTGACGGCCCCACTATCGGGCAATACGTATCCTGACCCACAAATACATTCGAAATACTCCAAACCTGGCAGGTACAGATGATGATGGGATGCGCTGGCTAGCCTTAGCTTGCGCCGCGGTTTCCCCACCAACCATCCCTACCTTAGCAACTGGCAACGGTGACGGTGACGGGAAGAGTTCCCTCCCAAACGGAACGACTCAAGTCTTCAAGCTTGGCTTGCGTACCTACCTCTTTTTGTAGCTTCTTTTCACCTACACAAACCTCTAGGCAATTCTTGTTTTTGCCTCTGGTTCTTCGATTTTACGACTACAGCGATCCTTAGGCAAGATGTTTGTGCTAGAACTCTTAGCCTAAGACATCCGACATCGCCTTCGAGGTCATCAACAACATTCCTTCATTCCGATCTCGAGACAAGAACCACGCCAAACGCTACGAGGATCCAAAAATACCTCTAAACTTCACCGCGCGAGACATCCCGATCTCGCCTGAAACACAACTTTCCTTACTGTCGTCGCCATCATGGCGCCGGCAACCGATGAACTCTCTGCACCTGGTGCAGTGAGTTATGATTCCAACACCCAAGTCGTGGGAGATGGAACGTGGGACTTTGACAAGAATACATTTCTACTCCCCAATTTACAGGGTCTCAATCATGAAACCATGCGTTATAATGGTATTCAAGCCCGTCTTCGAGTTCAAGCATTGTATTCGACTAACACTAGGCGATAGGCATGGGAAACAGATTTTCTACACTTACACAATATCATGGTCTTGTACTAGCACATGCCGTTTTGGGAACAATAATATTCCTCTTTCTCATCCCCTTCTCTGTCATGACAGCCAGATTCTATTCAAGGCGTCCTGGCTGGGCCATCAAATACCATGGTCAGCTCAATGTCTTTTCCGGCTTGTTACTGGTGCCTCTCTTTATCCTGGGCTACTTTGCAGTCGGCCCGGAACGAAGCTTGACGAACCCACATCATGGGATTGGTGTCGCCATATTTACTCTATTTCTAGTTCAGCTTATGGGCGGTTGGATCGTGCGAAGGGTGGCCAAGTCCGTCTCTTTGCGCATCATGATTCACCAATGGTTCGGTCGAGCGATTGCCCTTTTAGGCATTACTCAGGTTCCCCTGGGACTCACCTTGTACGGCTCGCCACTCTACCTGTTCATTCTCTACGCTGTCTGGATGTTCTTTCTTTTTATTTTGTACTTCATCTTGAGTTGGCGGTCTGCTTCTCACCGGGACTACTATATGGGTGGAGCACGCTCAGAAATGCGGTCTGAGTTGGCGCCAACAGAAGATACACGCACTCGATACACAGAGTCTGAATATTTCTCAGAGTACAAATCGGAGCCTCCTAAGAGCAAAGCCAAATGGCTAGGCCCATTTATCGCACTCGGTGGACTCGCAGCCCTGGCCAGAGGACGAAACAAGAATAAGAACCAAGACAATGGCAGTCGAGTCCGAAGTCGATCCCCTTCCTTTGATCGCAGCCAAAGACCAGAAGTTCTCCCATCTAGGACCGGATCAGCTAGCTACCTCACTGGACATACCGGGGAAAAGTATTCCGATGTAACGCGGAAGGACAATAGCGGAGCTGGAGCCGGAGGTGGAATCGCAAAGTTCTTGGCCGTCCTGGGACTTGGAAAACTGTTCTCCAAAAAGGATCGCTCACGCGATGAAGACTACTCAGAGTATTCTGCAGTATCGACTGAAACACCCAGGCGCCACCGCGCCACCGCGAGCGCTCCAACTATGACTGACTTTACCAGGACTGATTTTACCAGCGATGTTACACCCAATAATAGGAGAGAGCCCGATATCACGCGTACTTCGTTACTCCCCCCCTCTGGAAATCGTCCGCCACCTCCTGCAATGTCGCAAATGCGGAGCGCCGCTGATGGAAGTTATACCGAGACTGCTCTGAGCTCCCCTCCTCCATCTGTCACCCCTCGAGGCAAACGATACCCGCCAAATTCAGGTCGCAGCTTCTTCGAAGAGTCAGACTATTCTTCCTATGTCAGTCCTTCTCGACGACCACAGCCTGAGAAGTCTGGTGGTGGTTTTGCGAAAGGACTGCTAGGTGGCCTTGGTTTCGGATGGTTTGCGAAGAAGATGGCGGACAGGAGGGCAGCAAAGGAAGAGCAACGCTTACGTGATGAAGAGGACTTGAGATCCGGTACCTCATTGTCCAGGTTTACCGGCGGCGACGGACACGACTCTCCCACGAGACGAGACAGCCGCCGGCCCATCGAACGTCGACAAACAGGCTACCCTCCCACGGACACGCTTCTATCAACCGAGATGTCGGAATCGACCATTGAGCCCCGGCCTGCACGAGGTAACTACGTCCCACCTACTGAAATGAGCACTTTACCCCCACAATCAAATCTCCCACCCGTGGCCGGCCGTGCAGGAAACCACTCGAGACGCAGCAGTGAGCATGTCTCAATGCCTGCGATGCCACCTGATCCCCACGGTATCCTGGCACCCACTGAAACCACGGCCTCAGGAATATCCCCAGGATCTCGGGCTCAGCGGTCCCGTCAAGGCCGGCCCGGTGACCGAGATACATCAAGACTTGCCCCAGGCGAGGAAGATTCGCGTTACGAACGCTATGCATCCCCAGCCAGTGTCAGTGTCAAGATGAAGGTACATGATGATAAAGACAGGAACGTGACCCTCCGACGACTTACAGAGGAGGAAGCAAAGGCAGCACGGGGCCGAAGAGACTCTGCTAGCAGCATCTCTGGACTCGAGTCTCCCTCGTACCGCCGACGTTACCGAAGAGACTCCAGCCAAAAGCGAGCTGAGACGGCTGCCGAGCGAAGAGCTGAAGAGGAGGATGCCATGCCGCCTCTGTCCCCCCCGAACCCTTCCTTTGCGAAGCAAAAACGACGAGGCAAAGACTCCGCGTATTACTCCGGACAACCAACACAGGCACAAACGCCAGCGTCGCTACTGCCAGGCGCCTCAGCCCAGTTTGGCCAAACAGTGTCTAGTTTGGCTGAGAGCCATGGCACTTGGAGTGGTATCACTCCATCTGTCAACACCTCGCCCCCTGGACCTGCTGGGGAAGGGCCAGTTGACGGATCGGCCGCAGCAGAAAATCGACGACAACGGCGACGACTCGAAAGGAGACGTGCAAGCGGACCTACTGCTGAGCCACCTGCCACTACCAATGTCGACATGTTTGACTGAAAGGCCGAGGACTGAGAGTTTGATGTCTCTCGTTTGCCTGTCGACTTCAAGCTGACAGGTGGGCGATTGGCTGGTGAAAAGATATGCATCGTGGGACGGGATCCTAGCATGGGCGGCGTTCTGGAGGGAGATTTGTGAATTTAGTAACGTCACGTCACGTCGATTTCAATGTTTGCAGATAGACTTGGAGGACGATACTGATGCCAATGAACGAATTGATTGGCTTGAGAATGATAACTTGATATATGGCAACTTTCTTATTACTAGAGTTTGAAGGGATCCACAAAGGATTGACGATAATGAATTCAGAATTGCGCTTCTCTCATACAGTTAAGGTGTGTATCTTGATGAACTTGGTGTGATGTGTATTTACTGTGAAGCCATTGTATTTAAGTGACATACTTGGACCGACCGTAAAGAACCTGTTATGATTGGCTTACACTGAGCTTGGTGTTGAAGCTCCTGTCCCTCGTCAGTATCCAATTCTAATGACTCCACTCTCCTCCATTAGAGCTCCACTGAACAATCCACCAGGGTCGACAGCTCTTCTGCTAAACATTCAAGTCCCTCACAGCAGAGACCACTATCGTCATTTAATCTTTTCTTCTTTCCTTTTTCCTTCTTCTTTTTTGTTTAATCAATCTTGCGCCGTTCTGGCATCTCAATGGCCCTGAACCTGGCCTCAATTCCTCCTCTTCGATAGCGATTACGTTCCCTAACTCCAACTACGAACACTCAAGATGCCACAAAAGCCAAAGGCTAAGCCCAAGGCTCAGCAGCAGCCTCCCCAAACTGAACATCAAAAGATTGCGGAACAATGGGCTAAAGCTGAAAGAGCTCGTGCTGAAGAAGCTGCTAATGCAAAATTCGGACTCCCTCCCGCCGAAGAGAACGTAGAGGTTCTGGAGCGACGACGCGAGGCGCTCGACAAGAGACGGCAGAAGACATATGAGAAGCGCTGGCGGTGGACTGCTGCCTTTTGGGTCGTCTTGCTAGCTATCCACGCGCTCGGCATCTGGCTCTTTACAAGCGGTTTCTTGCTGACACGGCTAGTGCTGGAGGACAAGTCGAACTGCACACTGCCTCCAATTGAGAACACCAAGGGCTCATTGAATGTCGATCGCGGTTGCTGGCACCCTAAATCGTTCGACAGAGCTGTTGTCGTTCTAATTGACGCGCTTCGATACGACTTTACTGTTCCCGAAGATCCGGCGCAAGCTCAGCACTTCCACAATGCTTTCCCCTACCTCTACGAGACAGCTGTCAAGTCGCCCCAGAATGCCTTCCTTCGCCCTTTTATCGCTGATCCTCCGACCGCGACGATGCAGAGACTCAAGGGTCTCACGACGGGAACATTGCCTACTTTTGTTGATGTTGGAAGCAACTTTGCTGGCGCGGCTATCGAGGAGGACAACTTGTTGATGCAGCTGAAGGACGCTGGCAAGAAGATTGCTCACCTTGGCGACGATACATGGTGGTCTCTCTTCCCTGGTTACTTCGAGCCTAATATTAGCAAGGCCTATGACAGCTTCAACGTCTGGGATCTTCACACTGTTGATAATGGCGTTATTGACAACATCTTCCCGTTATTGAACAAGGAGCGAAAGGGCGAATGGGATCTCCTTATTGGACATTGTCTTGGTGTTGATCATGCTGGCCACCGATACGGACCTGATCACCCTGCCATGGGAGCCAAGCTTCGCCAGATGGACGAGTTTATCCGCAAGCTTGTCGAGAGCGTTGATGACAAGACACTTCTTGTTGTTATGGGAGATCACGGTATGGACAGCAAGGGTGATCACGGTGGTGAGAGCGACGACGAAGTTGAGGCTGCTCTCTGGATGTACTCAAAGAAGCCCTTCTTCGGCAGAACCTCTTCCGACTTTGCTGTTCCTCCCCCTAACGCCAAGGTTCGACCGGTGAACCAGATTGATCTTGTTCCTACCCTCGCGCTGCTTCTTGGTATTCCTATTCCCTTCAATAACCTGGGAGGACCAATTGAGGAGGCGTTTGCTGGTACTAAGGGCAACGACTGGCGTAACCTCAACGCTGTTTCGCGTGTTGCTGCAGCTGGGATTGAGAGATACCAGGCATCTTACCACAAGGCTCGAGGCCTGACTCAGGGCGAAGGAGCCGAGTCTCCCGCTGCTCTTTGGGAGGCTGCTCGCGCCATTGCCAAGAATGATCGCGATGCTTACGTTGCCTTCACCAAGTTCCAGGACACTACTCTGTCTGTCTGCAAGGACCTCTGGGCACGTTTCGATGTTTCTCGTATGATCATGGGTATTGTTGTCTTTGGCGTTGGTCTCGTCTTGCTCTTGATGTACTCTTCTCGAGAGGAGGAAGATGAGTACGTTATTATGAATGACGCCGAGCTTGACTATGCCGAGAAGAAGTTGGAACTCATGGCTTTCAAGGAGAACGAGCCTGAGACCGCGGAAGTCTTGCACAAGCAGATTCTCAAGGGCCTTTGGGACCCCAAGATTCTCTTTACTGTCTCTGTTCTTACGGGTGTAGGCCTGTATCGCCAGCAGCCTATCGAGGGCCTTGCTGCTCTCGTTGCAGTGCTCTTCATGGCAGGTCTCAGCTCTTCCCTGCATGATGCAGGTAGGACTATTCTCAATGTCTTCCCTTCGACTTTCTGGGGTTGGTTGGCTGTAATTTTCACTGTTAGCCAATCGATCGGATTTGCTTCCAACTCCTACACTATCTGGGAAGATTCGATCCTTCTCTTCTTTATTACCACTTTTGGTGTGGCCAGTGCCGTCTCTGCATTCCGCATTGAGGCTCGACGGGAGAGATATCTGGGCATTTACCACTCTGTTGCCTTCATCATTCTTGGCCGTCTCGCCTCGTATTCCAAGCTTTGTCGCGAGGAGCAGATGCCCTTCTGCACTTCTACATACTACGCCTCTTCGACCTCTTCAACCTCTGCAATTTGGCAGCTTGCCATTCCTTTTGCTGTGTGCCTTATTCTTCCAGCTATTATCAAATCGTTCCTCGTCACAAGCAGGTCGTATGAGGGTCTTGCCCCAACTTGGATTGGCTATGTCATCCGTGGAGGCCTGTTTTTGTCTGCCTCGTACTGGGTTATCGATGCCGCTGACAATGGCGGCTGGCTCGAGGGACGTCTCGCCGAAGGAACCCCCAAGACCATCGGAGTTTATCTAGCCCAGATTGTCCTCGCTCTCGCCTTCATTGCCGGAAGCACTGCTTTTGTTTGGGCGCCTCCCTGCGTCTCCCTCCTTCAATCTGCTGGAGCTGGTGGTCGACCTGTTGTTACTATTATTGGATATGGTAACGCTATTGGTGCTCGCTACTTGTTGCTCCCGCTTAACCTTCTTTTGGGATGCTTCCTCCTTTCGAAGCCCATGGGCGGTGGTGCCCTTGCTCTTATGTTCTGGCAGATTCTTACCCTGGCTGAGCTTTTGGATCTCAACGAGCTCAAGACCAGCCCAATCGGGCCCATCATGCTTGCTGTACTTGGAAACTTCTACTATTTCAAGACTGGCCACCAGGCTGTATTGTCCAGCATTCAGTGGGATAGCGCTTTTATCCCTCTCTTTAGCATCCGCTACCCTTGGACCCCCATCGTGGTTATTCTTAACAGCTTTGCGGGCCAGATCATCGCTGCTGCGTCTGTACCACTACTCGCTCTGTGGAAGGCCGGTCCCAAGCAGAAGGGAGTTTTAGAGACAGCCACCCGCGGCATTGGCGTCTTCATCATCTACTATGCCGTTGAAGCCCTGGCTACTATGAGCTGGGCTGGCTGGCTGCGTCGTCACCTGATGCTCTACCGTGTTTTCAGCCCTCGCTTCATGCTTGCGAGCACTGTCCTACTCGTTCTTGATCTGGTGACTATTCTCGTCACTCTGACTGGCCTGCGTAGTAACACCTTGTCCCTTGGCGAGGTGTTCGGATGGGCCGATTAGATGTATTGATGGGTAGAAACGTGTATGATGTGTGTACAGATAAGGGGTTCTGTCGCATTTTAGGCAGAATAACTCTTGTGTTATCTATCAATAGGAAAGGAACGAAAATTAGGATAATGGAGGATAGAGCGGTGTCATCCAGGGCGTTTAGTCCATGTCAGTCTTTCGGTTAGACAATCATATTGTAGCATGTCGGCATTTTCTTGTATCCAGTCATATCATCTATGGCAAATCAAAATATCATATCAAATTCGTCGTTATTTGCTGGCAACATCCGCTGTTCCCTTGACAGCCATTCCTCCTTCTGGCCCCTCAATCCAAACATCCCATCGTCCTTCAGCGCCGTCTTCTTTCGACACCTTGCGGATATTGATGCTCATGCGCTCATTGACGTACAAAGGCGCGTAGTTCCTGTAGCTGAACCTGTGGACGGCTACACCAGCACCGATTTGATCGTTGAGGACGCGAAGCATCAGAGCAAGAGTGAACGGGCCATGGACCAGAAGTGCTCGATGACCGTCAACTTCTCGCGCGAACTGAGGATCGAAGTGAATAGAATGGGCGTTGAATGAGAGCGCTGAGAAGTGGAATAGGTGTATTGGTGAAGGTGTGAGCGAGATTGAGTAACTTGGTGGTTGAGGGTCTGAGATTGGTGTCAGTAATGATGATCCTGGAGCTTGGTATGAAACCTTACACTTGAGCAAACGTGAAGGTGATGAGGCAGACCCTTCTTCGTCCCTCATAAATACCAACGTCCTCCTCTCTTCGATATCCCACTCTGTTCTCCCCTCAATCTCGTGACCAGTTCCATATTTCCTCCACACATCAACAAACACCTTCTCCTCGCCCTCTTTGCCTCTCAAGGTAACATCCTCAATCTTTTCCTTGCAGATCGCCGGTCTCGCGTCGAGTTTCATCTCATCTCCTCTGAAGATAACCTCACCGCCTGCCCATACACGCCGCGTATAAGGCGGGCCAGGTGAATGATCAGGATCTGCGCCATCAGGAATGAGACGCGAGGGGGGCAATTGGATGGGGAAGTAGACAAGATGATGGCCTTGAGGAAGGGCGCAAGGAGGCGATGATATTTTTGACTCCGTGGGCAAAGGATATAGAAGGTCGTTAATTGTGGTTGTGAGGAGATGAGAGGGCATTGGAGTCAAATAGTCTGCTATTATCTTTGGTGGGTGGGCTTTGAGTGATGAGATTATAGATGAGGATGAATTTGTGGTATGGGCTCTATGAAAGATAGGACCGCACTGGCGGTTGAGTATAGAAAATGGCCTCATGATGAGGTCTCTTGATATTGAATTGTATGGAGGCCCTGAGTCCAGTACAATGTTGGTTGCTGATGGTTGCAATTAGTTGCCGAGTCAGAGTATTACAGTGGGAAAGCCTCGGCTTAAAGATCATCAACCAAAATTATGAAAATTGGATGAAAATCAACGACATATACATGTTCTGTCTAGCACAACAGTAGCTAAAATAGGGAATGAATTGAAACAAACTCGTAAAGATTAAAGTGCTTTAAGTCTTATTCCATGGTCATACATGGTTTGAAAAAAGTCACAGCAAATCACGGGTTTCGGGCCTCGGATGTCATGATAAGCCGATGATAGTTATGATACATCTCAACGATGGTAAGAAGTGAAGAAATAACGAGGCGACCGAGTCAATACGAACAAACTTTTCAATTCATCCCTTATATAGCATCTGTGTAGATACTCATCCATGCCCATTCCGTTTGTTTTATGCTGCCGTTACACATCTATCATGAAACACATGAAGCTTGCCCTTTGCGACTGGACCAGCCTCAACCGACTCTATCGGCCAAGGGGGCGCATTCCGGGTTAAATATGCAGATAGATCCAGTTCCCGTTTCCTGAGCTGACCGTCACATAAGTAACTGAAGACTCAAAGCTGGCCTCTTGTCATAAGACATCCCATTAAATTCTTGCCGCGTCTGGCACGGCTCAAGATTTGACCAGTCACTGTCAACCTCTCAATTATACCTTTACAGGTACTCGGAGGGAGTCTTAACGTTGTTTCTGGAAGCCCACGACTGGAGATCAGCGCGGCAGTTGTCAAGAGCTCCGGTGATGGCGAACTGGGTCTCAATACCCTCAACTCGGTGGGTGGAGTTGATGTTCTTGACCAGAGTGATCTGGAAGCAAGTGGCACTGCCCTGGCGAGAGATGATGGTGGAGTAGGCAAGGAAGTACTCCCAGATACGGAACCATCGCTTGCCGTACTTGGCCTCAACCTTGTCGCGGTTGGACATCCAGTTACGGTACCACCTCCAGAGGGTAGCAGAGTAGTGAACACCGATGGTATCGATGTGCTTGATCTCGAAACCAGTACCCTCCAGCTTGTCGACAACCCAGCCGAGAGGAGTAGAAGCGTCAGCACCAGGGAAAATGTACTTGTTCATGAAAAGACCCCAGGTGAAATCCTCGTATTGCCAAGCCTTACGGAGACCAGCGTACTGAAGGAAGAAGACACCATCATCGTCAAGCATGTCGTGAACCTGCTTCAAGAAGCTACCGAAGTGGCGGATACCAACGTGCTCAGACATCTCAAGACTGGTGATCTTCTTGTAGCCACCCTCAGGAACGGGAATATCACGGTAATCCATGCAGAGAATCTTGCTCTGCTCCTCGGGGATGCCGGCCTTGCGCATGCTGCTGTTACCCCAAGCGGTCTGGTTGCGGCCAAGAGTGACACCGGTGACATGGGCGCCATACTGCTCACTGGCAAAGCGAGCAAGAGTACCCCAACCACAGCCAATATCAAGCATAGAGTCACCCTCGTTGAGGCCAATCTTCTCGCAAACGACAGTAAGCTTGTTGTCCTGGAGCTCCTCAAGAGTCTCCTCGCGGTTGATGTCGGAGATGATACCAGAAGTGTAGATCATGCGGGGGCCAAGGAACCAGCCGTAGAAGTCATCACCACGGTCGTAGTGGTCACGGACCTGCTCCTCGTCTGTAATACTTTAGTTTATCTTTACATTGATCCTCAATTGAAGCACATACCCTGAGAACGAGTGTGCATGATGACCTCAGGGATCATGCCAAAGAGGAAGAACTTGATGAGGCCAATGGTGAAGCGGAAGCTGGCCCAGTCATGGCGGTACTCCATAACCTCGAGGCAGTCACCCTTGAAGTCAACATCACCATCAAAGTACATCTCGTGGAAGGTCTCCATGGGGATCTTGTTGTGGCCACGGTACTTGAGGCGGTCGGCCTCCTTCTTGAATTCGAGGTAGTGCTCAACACCACGGTTAGGAAGGCGAACCTTCTCATTCTTGCGAGGGCTGATGGAGGAGATTACAAGCCACCAAGCGGCGAGCAGGGGAAGATCGACGATGAGGGCGAAGAAGAGGGTGGTCTTGAGTCCACCGCCAACCTTTCGGCTGAGGAACCAAGACAAGGATCAAGATGGAGATGAGGACATAGTTGTTGAAGGTATCGGCACCAGAGCCATCGGCAGGGAGAGGAGCATTCTTGATGGCAGGATACTATAGTGTGAATATTAGCATTGATTCCCTGGTATCAAAGAGGACAACGCAACAATCATGAGCGTCAAATCTTACCCTGGTAGTAGGAACACCGACATCCTCAAGCTTATCAAAGTCAGGCTTGGGATAAGCAGGAGTTTTAACAAACTCGAAGTCAGCGCCGGTGACGCCTGATTTCTCTGCCATTGTGACGACAGATCCCAATGGCTACCAAAAGCTTTGAGATGATATGATGAAAGGGAAGAGGGAGAAAGTCGCTGAGGCGGGTTTATTTTTTTAAGAGGGCGACCGGATGGAGGTTTCGTGGGGCAGAACCCAAAAAGGGAGGGAGCTTTGGCCTGGGTTTGGGGAGGGGCGGTGTGAAAAAGAAAGGGCCCAGATGAACTCCCCAGTATATGATTGGGTGGCTGGATCACCCAAACCCCGTAGATTCAGAAAGATTAGCGCCAGGTCGGTAGTTTTAAGGTGTTCTTTTCAGCGGTGATAGGGGTAAGATAGTATTGGGATTCAATCCAATGTCTCGGGGAGGGACGGGACAGTCCAGATCATTAATTGTCCATTAATGACTTGATTAAGTAGATAGATAAACACGACGAACTGATGCAATATGAGCAGCTTCTCTCTCAAATTGAGCCTCTTTCTCCTGAGCTTAATCCCAGCCACAAAACGCAGGTACAGTTACAGTCCAGCCAGTCATTCCCTCACCACTTGTCGATCAAACCCCCCACCAAGCTCGTTCCAATTCCAATCCAATACCAGCCCAATCTAATATCTCTGAGGTCGATATCAGCCTCCGATTTACATGTCCTTTCTCTCGTACTCGGCTTTACCAGATACGAATCCAGTGCATGGTTCTTTCAGGGGTTCGTAGGTCTTATGCACGACACCTCTCAAGTTTGATCGCTGGCCCCTCTTTTTAGCAACTGAGGATACGTGGCCCTTCAGGACTCTGATTCTGACGGCTTTCGAGGCCACTTTTCAAGCTACCACTAGCAGAGTAGCCTTCTGAACCCTGTTGCTCTATTACGGTTTACTCTCCGGCCACAATCAAGTTATTGATAATCCAGCACAAGAATCAACAAATAAAATAAGAATCAACCTAATTTAGCTGCCTGTTTGCTTGTTTCAGCTTAATCGAGCCTGACGGGTTTTCGTTGTTTCGCTGGGACACAAACTCATCCCCTCGATGCCCGCGTCCGCGGGCCCCGACCCATCTCAACGCCAAAGCTATTCGCGGGGTAGAGAGACGCCTGTTCATGAAATAACTGACAGAGGCTCCATAAGAGTATCACAGTGAATCATCAGTAGCCTCGCATAATCTGAATTGGGTTAATATTCCAAATTTACTTTGTTCTTGCGCTGAAGTTACTTCACCCCCAAAGATTCAAATCTTGCCATTAAGACTTGGTCAAGATTCAAGAAAGCTATGTCAGCGGAGATTATTTCTGGACAAGATTCCAGCCAGCCAGAAGTAGCAGTTTAACCTTTGTCTTGATGATTCATCTGGCAATAGACTCTGCCCTTCAGCTCTCGGGTCCCATGCCATGGAGTGGAGTGAGAACATTCGCTGCTCAAGTCTTCATACTAAGTACCTATCCATGTGCTCATTTATGCTGCCCTGTAAGAACAACCCTCGAAGGGCATCTCTGGTTTTGACTATCAAGAATTCAGTTTCAAGGATGCATCATTTTCGCAATATCCCCGCCATGGAGAGCCTGAAGCAATTCTCCAAGTGTTTCATATGCTTACTGGTTTAGTGTCAGGGACACTGAATAATGTCTTGCCAAGCTTCGGCCAAGCTTACATAAAACTTTCAGGGTCCAGCAAGGATTACCAGGCTTATAAGCTTTTTCGACATGGTCCAGATATGAAGCAATGCAGCTGTCCGTTCCAAAGAAATGGCATATGGGGCATTGCTTAACCCAGACCCTCAGGCTGTCTTCCCTATCAAGCCCTGCTATAATGAATCATTTGATTTCGGTCTCATGACTTCATGACTGCTGCGGTTCAGGATCCAGCCTGCATTTATTATACCTTAATGACCTATAACTGAGGGTAAGTAGGTGGTGGCGCATATCAGCCGACATTATGCAGCTCAGTTCCTTCGCCATGGTGTTTCTTTTTATGCTTGCGTAGCATTCGGATCAGGCCACTCGGATAATGACCTCGGATGTATGTTGGCCTGTCGTTGACGAGTTGACTTGTCGTTTGAAAGTTACGCGACAGGTAGGAAAGTTGTGCGCCACGTTTTTGGACAGCATGTTTCTCCTGTTGTTCCCCTTGGACTTCCAATGTTGTTTCCATACAAAAACCGACGTTCTTCGCGTTCTGTCTGGTCGTCAACCGGCGTGTTGGTGCAAGTTGATGAATGTCTCGCATGTTTCAGACGTCTCCATATCGGTTGCTTGGGACTCTGGGAGTTACATTTCAACACAGGTTCGGACCCAACGACAGAAAGACGAGAGTTTTCCGGGTTATGAGCGACGTATACTTGAGATTCGTAGCGTTGAAATGGGGTGCAATCCTGCAGAACAGCCATGTTTGGCCAGGTGCAGATAATGGATTGTCTGTTGGTTGTTCGAACTTCGTTATAAGAATTGAGTTTGTAGAGTGGGGGCTGTCAATAAACAGGTGATTGTGGTTTCGAGAACCATGTCACATATTCAAGGGTCCTATAAGTCAGCTTGTCAGTCCACTTTCATCATATTGATAGATCACCTCAGAATTTGCTGTGCCGCTGCCTGAAGGAGGGGGAGCATGTGTATCAGAGGTCTGTTTGCTTGCGGTATTTGATAAAGACTGATAACAACTGGTATTCTTTAAAAGCCCTCGCCAAGTTTGGTCAGTGTGGGATAGAAAGGCCACTCGAACTTTGCTTTGAGGATGGTCGAATGATGAGGGCATTGAATGCCTCAAGAAATGTTTGTCAAGGGTCACCTGAGATGTCAGATGTGAGGGGCACCCGAATTCTCGGGTCTGGATGATGTCAATGCCACACTTGACTCGTTTGAGTGAATTGCCTGTCACATTGCTGACTCAAATTCAAAAGCAAGATGCATTGTCAAGGCTGGATATACCCTACCAACTTGACTTACGTACCTAGTAGTTTGGGATCAGGAGCAAACAAGAACTATTGCCCCTTGTATCTGTCTTGATTTCTGACCCCAATGTCCTTCATAATCAATATTCAAATGCGAATCCTCCGCCACCAACGGTTGAGTATTTCCCCACTATCCAAGGCCAGAGATTCGGGGTCAGGGCATTAGGGAAGTACCGTTATGTTTGTGTAACCTCATCTGGCTTAGGCGCCGTATATCTCATCCCGGAAAAGAGTGAAAAGAAAACACCATCGAAACCTGTTACAGTCACTGGCACTAGGTAGTTTCGCCAAGGAACTTTCAAAGGCCCCATCTCAGTTGAGGGTCCTTCTGCGATTAAGTTTGATATTAGCTTGCACGGGAGCTCTTTTAGCTGCCGCCTGAAGTTGCAGTCTCATCCGCACCTGCAATGCCAGCACAGCACAGCACAGACTTTGATGGAAGGTACCCGGCCGCGGCAAGTATGGATTTGGAAGGCACTCCATGGAGCAGCCAATCTTGTTTCCCAAACAGACATAATGATGACCTCAATCACGGCGCTTGCCTTGATAGCCGCACAAGTATAGTTACATAGCACGTGCACAAGCGCGTTTAGTTGTTGGTTCTAGCAACCTCATTTCAACTTCACCTCACGAACCAACACAACAAAAATTATGCTGTTTCAAGATGACATCGCATTACATCCGAACGAACCCACCACTGCTTCGAGAATTCGATGTTTTTCATACGTAAATGGCTTCAGCTGTGTACTATTCAATGATGGGTTTCCTACCATGACATCAGGGGCTTCGCTCAGCTCTTGTTGAACATTGCAAACATTGGCTCTACATCAGCATTGACGACAATATGAGATTTGATTCTCGTTCTATTTACCTGACCATGCCGTGGGTCAAGCATTCCGATCCACATGTTAAATCTAACATGACGCTTCTCGTCGGCCGATTTCTGGTCCTTGGATTAGCATGCTAATAACCACCTCAACTGATCCTTCACATACTTCAAACGAGACCAATGGGCCGTGGACAACAAGGCTTTCAGTCATCAAACTCCCTTGTGCACACTGCAAACTTAGTATAAATTCGGAAAGTATAACTGATAGCTCACTGCAGGTTGGTTGACAATCCTTCCCTTTACATTGTTACCAGGCATGCTTGCGACCTAGCCTTTATGGATCATGTCCATACACACCACCCTACCAACGATTGAAGTCTCAAGATCACAGTTTACTATCAGAATGCACAACATGGGCAGTATCTGTACTAGTTTGCGAGTCCAGAATCATACCCACGCATCACCGCCACCTCAAACCGGCGTGCGCCATTGAGCCAATTATAGCGCCGGTGACTGCTTGGCTCTTTTACGCTGAGCATCGAGATTAGACATCTCGCTTAACGAATGGCACTTCAGCTTGCCATGGCTGATATGCAAGTCGGTTTCAAGATAAGAAGCCACAGTGCAAGCATCAGGTCGATAATATCTCAATTGAATTCTATCAGGCGACAAGGTGGTCTAGCAGCTTACATCTTCCATGGCCAAATAACCGGAACAAATGATGGGAGAAAGGAAGGTGTCCATGAGGTACTCGCCCCAACATTTGTTGCTTCTTCCGCCTTGTTGGACCTTTCAAGTCCCTCTTTAGAAGTCCAGATCCTTCTTCTCATAAACCGGTTATTTGGGCGTCAATTGGATATCACGGCAGAGTATATCGAATAGTTCAAGTGCCGAGACCATAGTTCACTTTGATGTGTGGACAAATGTCTCAGTTTCTTCCCCCATCTGAGACAGCTTGCACAGAACATCTGGTTTGGGTAGGTTCTGGCAGATGGTTGCATGTTAGCCTCACATCGGCGAATCAGATCACATTCATGGAACCCGGCCGATGATAGCCAACGCTAGGGTAAGCATGCAAGACCATGACAGGTTTAGCCTGTATGATCACAGGCGAGCTATTTGATTGTTGGTAGAACACGACAAAGTTATCTTCGATCTCCAACGTTGGTCAATGTCCTTACAACTTAGCCATCAGAAACCCAGTCTGTTTTCCAGTGGAAAGCTTGGACCTCAGTGCACGTATGAGCCGGCCTAAGACATGACGGCCTATAACTGGTGGCTTGGAATGCTCAATACGCTGAGCAGCATTTGGCTATGACAAGACCCTGTCTCATGTACCAGCTAGTCACTCCAGTGTGCTTCCATTATCCCTCTCACGGCCACTCATGCATGTTCAGAGGCAGCCTGAATATCACCCATGGCCATACCATGGCCAGCCCGTTGCCGCCGGCAAAAAGCCATGTTAGTTGTCACATATTCTCCACTGTAAGACTGCCAGGAGTCTTAGGTGGTCCTCGTCACCACCAGGGCTGAGGTATTAGGACTGTGGTCCAATGCGCACCCATCAGTTGCATCGTCGAAAATGGCTTACTGTCACACGCATCTCTTCGCCATCACGACACCATGGAAGCTCACTATGTGTGTTACACAAACATACAGGGATGGTGACAAACAGAGGGCGGATCGATCTTTGTGGACCAATGCAGCCGGAACGGACGCTTTGAGTCTGGACGACAAGGCTGCTTGGTTTTCCGATCCCTAGATATGTTTATCGATGTGATGCTCAGACATCCCCTGCTCTAGGATCCATGGCTTGGCATAAGGTTCAGGAAGAAGACCCTGACGGTCCAGGTCCAGGTCCAGGTCCAAGTCCAAGAACGGCCCAGGCGGCGGCACAAACACAGCGGATACGCAGTGCCGCGGACCATTAAAAATTCAGTCGATAGGCCGTACAAGATCCGACTAGTCACGACGAGTATGGCCGACTCTTGTCTTGTGTGCCGTTCCCCTCATAGCCCGGCCCCCACACAAACACACGCACAAGACAACAACGGGCACGGAGCATCCAATAGCGTACGTAACTCATCAGATCTCAGTTTCTGAAGGTCCAACGCTGGTTTCTGCACCACACATACACTGTCAGTCGCATTGACGAAATGCAGACGGGACGGGAGACTCCTGGGTGATCAACTTCTCTGTGGATTACGCTGCGGGGAAATGGCCGCAATTACTGACAAGTCGAGCTACAAGATGCTTCATGTTGGCCCATACTTCTGCACTGCAACCCATACAAGCGTGGGCAGGGAGCTACATGCACAGGTTGATAGCACAGCATAGCACAGTACGATACGGTACACTGAATGCAAGGAAAATCCGCCATTAGTTACACGCCAAGCCCCTCTTCGGTCTCTTGCGCTGCCTCGTCAACTGGGCCTTCCCGCAGTAGTCACGGACAAAATTATAGATAAGTACTTAGTCGCTTGTGAGGCCTTGGAAGAACAGATGGTGGTGTTACTGGCCGCACCACCCCGGCAAAGCTCAACATGAGGTACTGTAGAACGGTTACGGAGTACGGCACATGGAAGAAAACAGGCAGTTGGCCAGAGACCGGCAGTAAGATACTGTAACCTCAGTTGGCCATACAGAACACCCCTGCGTGGTTTATGCAGAATCCAGCTCTTGTTGGTACCACCACTGCTGATCCTGTAGTTCTGACCCATTGCCGAGTGGCGTTGATGCAAGGTGGAATTCTAGAAACAAAGGAGATCAAGAAATGAAGTGAGACCTTCACCCACCATATTGGGATTGGTAGTGCCAAACGGAGGATTTCCACGGCCAACTGTAGACCGTACCTGGCGACAAGACAATGGTTAGTACCAATGGCTCAGAGCACAGATGCTAACCTCTCACCCGCCGCTTTGCTGCATGGAATTTGATACGCAAATGGGAACTGCATTGAGAGAAGAGAAATGAGGAAACCCGTCTGATGACGACGAAGGCAAGAGATCCAACTGAGGACCCTCAAGGTAGAGCTCAGATGACCATCCTGGAGCCAAACACCCCCGTCGTGGACGAGAACTAATGTTCATAAGAAGCCGGAGGTCCCGTCCCGCTCAATACTTGGAAGTGAGCATTGTTACTACAATCAAGTCACTCGTTTGTTCATCTCAGCCCTACAAAACTACAGCCTGTCCCCCTTTTTGAACATACCATTGAGGCCAGTATCATCTGCACGAGAGGCAAATCTTTTACTTTGGAGGCAAGTCTTGGACTGTTTCACCCTTTCCTGTCCCAATTGTTCGGCAAATTCGACCAACTATACCACCCAACTCTGTCATCTGGAGCAACTTATCATCTGCAGCCTCGCCAGCCACCGCAAGGCCAGATCAACATTCGTCCCAGATACAAAGCTAAATAAACCAGATCAACTCGTCCACAAACTCCAATGGATCATCTCGAGATATCTCGTCGAAATGGCGCTGCAATGCGACCAAACACCACCTCGAAAGTCGGCGCCAACTCGTCAGGACTTGTCGACCAAGCCCACCCAGTGTGCGATCACAATTCTGTTCACAATTGCGAAAACCTGAGTAAAGATGGAAGCGGTCTTTGCATTATGTGCAAGGGATCATCATGCGGTTGAAGAAACCCTTTGTCGACCTTGGCTGGCCATCGTGTAGATCCTCGGCGATGGTGAGCCATTCCTACACGACCCCAGGTCTTGTCTTAGCGCTCCGAATCGATCGATCAAGACAACCTTCAGAGGACATCTGGAGATAGGCTTGTAACCGACGCGATGGTTCGGATCATGCGGTATGGGAGACTGGTAGGGGTCTGCCTGCAGATACGCACACACACTCACGCAATCATGTAAGACATCCGTCTGTCTTGATGAAGAACCTAGCTAGACATGGCCGTGGTTCCCACGTGCTGGGGCGTAACGTTGGCAGGGTTCATTGGAGGATCGGAAAGCATAATGCGGGAGGGGTGAGGCTGGTGGATATGTAAGACAAGGCACAGACGTAGGTGGACTTGGGCCAGTGAGAAATTTCGACTTGACGACAGAGAGTGGGTGGAATTGGGGTACTGTTTTTTTTTTCTTCCAGCGAAGTCAGCATAGCAAGAGATAGTCTACGATTTACACGTCTACTATGGCGGCATCTACCTATCGACCCGTAATATGGCCGTGCTGTTTAGTATGTTTCTAAATTCGACTATGATTCCATAGTCTGATGGATATCTATTAGTTCATTGTGTAGCCGCCGTGACCAACCTTGATGCCACTACGCCCGTATTAAAGCCACTTAGGATCTCATTAAGCGCTGTCAATCGACCACTGAATATGATGCAAAGGTCCAATCCGCCTGTGCTAGTTGTAGAATCACGGGGCTAGAGAAGATAGCGAAATGGCACGCAACCTTCACAGAGACGGCCAAGAGACTAGATGCTCCATGAGGTGACAAGTGTGTTGTCTGAGTGGCTCTCCTATTCGTAGTTAAGAGAAAATTGTGATGATCGGTCATCAGTGACAGATGCGATTCATGTCATACCCGTCAAGAAGTCATTCATAGCATCTGCCACTCGCTCCCTTGCCAAGCATGATGCTGCACTATGTAAGACCGAAAGCACGGAGATTCATGGATGAAGCAGGTTAATATCGGGTTCCGAAATAGACAATGTACACGACATGCATATTCTCAAAAGGACCATGGTGCTTACGCCGTATCTCATAGCCTGGAAGCACTCTAAAACTGAATAGTGAGATTATCCCCGTCCCATTCCCTCCCAGATCCAAACCGTCAATGTCGTGATTGGACTGAGAACGAGATACTGAGACTATTCCTGAGTCTAAGCCTCATAAAGTTTCTCTACTCTCCTGTATGAAAGTGGCTGAGCCAAAACAGGCGACGTTTGCGAGACGAGACTTGTTTGTTGCGACTTGAGAATATGATATGATATGATCTGATCTGATGTTTTTACTGTTTCTCTGATCACCAAATAGTCTATTATGTCTATGTATCGTGTATGTGACTATCCAAAAAAGGTCAGCAATAAACTTGGCTTCCCGTGGGTTTCAGCCGGGGGGTGTATCCCGGCGGACCGTCTGTAGGGCGTGGACCGGGCCGACAGTGAGAATTTAGCAAAGAGTGAGATTTTGTTAGTATGTTTAATGATTAATCATGGTACATGTGCGTTGGTTATTAAGTTGAGAACTTAAGCCAGTTCTAGTAAACTGCTCGCAGCTACCATGTCCCGCCATGTCTGTCTCATAGTGACAAAAGTTGCATTATATGATACATGTATTATAAGCTGATGACCGCGCGTTGAGCAAATATCTTGCCCTTTTACGTATTCCAAGCCTTTCTCTGCATGTCCCAGTCATTGCTCAGCCAAAACCTGCACGTCACCAGATGCGGCTCCGAGAGATCGACATTAGAGTGACCTCCCTACAGTAGCAACGGAACGACTCAAGACAGCGCATATGCAGTCCGCCAGAAGCGTGTGAGAATCTTCCTAATGTAGCAACTGCCCGTCTTTTAGCCCGTGTTGATCAGCTGTGCAGGCATGATAGGTATAACAAGGACAAGCACACAAAAGAAATGACAGGTCTCACACGGGGATGTAAGAAAACCGAAAACCTCGATCTCAAGTGACTGGAATACTTGGAACTTTAGAAGCTTGGCAGGCTCATTGACTTGGTACCTAGTTAATTCTCTACACCCTCACTACATGCCTAGAGTCTTCAATGCACCCCAACGGCTCGGTCCCGATGCTTTGGAGGCGATGTCCAATAGAGGCTAAAGAGGGTGTGAAGAAAGAGGTACACCAACGAACATCAAGTTAAAAAAAAAAATTTAAAAAAAAAAAAAAGGTCAATATTTTATCCATTTGTGGATATAACTGCCTCTAAAGAGCCAAGGAACTTCGCCGAACTTTTTTCTAACTAGGTATGTATATCTTTAGTTTAATTTTTTACTTTTTACCACATGAGTAACGGTCTTGCAGTTGTGGATATGTCCAGTTTTTCAACTCTAGCTTGAGTTAATTATTAGCCGCCGTTGGAGGAAAACGTCCTAAAGAGGCGAAAAAGATGATGTCCTTGTTTCGACATGAGTATTGCAACTTCATAATGAGTGTGGTTACACGCACCTAATGCACAAGGTACGAGAGTCATGCCTCACACCAAAATGTATGCAATGCAGAGAATGAGAGACATACTCAACATACTCAACATACTCTGCTAGACTGCATACATATGCAGACATCTACAGATGACATACTACAGTATAGTACATTGCTATTATACTGTATTAAAGCCCCAACCTCATTGGAGTTGATGACATTTGCATGAATCTTTACAAGGAACATGATGGAAATAGCTGACGTCTACAACCAACGACATACACTATCGAGTCAGGCCAAGAGAATAACCACAGCCTGCTAAGACGTCGCCGCTGAGTCAGTCTGCACATGTAAGCAAAGAATCAGCTCGTTCGACCAGGCGATGCATCTACAACAGCAGCTGATCACATAACTACGTAGCATATGCACAATTATCACGCACGCGTAGATGAACTTGTCATGTGTCGTTTCGTGTCGAATTGGATTTGAATGACTCTATCAATGTGATGTGAACATAATTTTCTAAACTCAACATTCCGAGGCTTCCGCCTCCAAGCCCAGAACCAGACACCATATGCGTACGCAGACAAACCAAGGTGTACGTGACTGGCACATGATGCATTCAGAAAACTCCGCGCTGGGTATTCCATGCGCCTCATCGATGACCTGCAAGAAATCAAATAGCTACACAGTAGCCAATCTCGAAAAAGATATTGCCTCGCGGTTAGAACCTCGCCTTTATAAAAAATCCCCAAACGGCCATCCCCTAAGAAGAACAAGAAGGTATCATAAGTGAAGTGAAGAATAATTCATGTCTGTCAAGGGACAGGCTGGATCGTGTAACCAAGTGGTTTACTGCATCTAGAAGAGAGCAACCATGGCAGCGACCATGGCAGCGCCGACGAAGCCTGAAGAGGCGATGAGACCACTGGCACCGGCGGTAGGCACGGTGGAAGGGCTGGGGGTCCTCATAGCCAGGCTTTCCGGGGTTGGCGGGAACATCAGTGCTGCTGCCAGGAACGGGGAGCTTGGTGGTGGTGTAAGAACCAGGAGCAGTAGGGCCAGCCTTGGTGGTAGTGTTGCCAGCAGGGTAGAAGGTGGTCTTGGCAGAGGGAGCCTTCTTGGTGGTGCTGATGGTAGGAGTGCTGATGATAGTGGGAAGCTCGTGGCTGGTGGTGTTGACAACAGGCTCGTAGACGCTGGTGGTAGGGGGAACGTAGACAGAGGTGGTAGGAACCTCGGGCGCAGCAGTCGAAGTGGTAACGACAACCTCGGTCGAGGTTGTGGTACGAAGGGGGCAGTTGGTCACAGTAGGGTTGCACTGAGTAAGAGTGATAACCCGGGTAGTGGTCGAGGTGAGTGTTGTGGTATCCAGAACAGGAGCAGGAGGAGCGTAGTCCTGAGCAGCGGCGACCGAGGCGCCAGCGGCGGCAATCATGATGCTGGAGAACTGCATTGTGATGGTGATTGTGGGTGGCTTGAAAAGAACTGTGGTGATTTCTCAAGATATCGTAAGAGATTCTTGTTGCGTTGAGCAAAAAAAGATTGTAGGGTGCAAAGCACAAAGAATGTTATCAAGAATCGTTTAATGAGTGTATAGCACAAGGCTGGAAGATTGATATCGTGAAAACAAGCGCACTTGAAGAGGTAAACAAGAGGAAACCAAACAAGGCGCCTGGGCGGATACCAAGCGCAACTTGTAGTTTTCGCACACACTGCGGGACTTAATCTCTGTCCATTAAAGACCGTCCATCCATCTGTCCATACCCTTGCCTATCTAGCAGTCAGAGCCCTGGTGCGTTGTCACCTCATTAGCCCCCAACTTGATTGGCATTGTTCCCCGTACCTGGAAGTTTATGAGTTAGCCCCGGCATTGGGTCCAAATGGTTTTCGTCGGTACCACCACACAACGGTACCTTGCATCGCAGTCATAAATGTGGACGGTGATTGGATCCAACGGCAGCCTAGAACCCAGTTGAGGATCGGGCAGAACCTTGGCTACTGCACTTTTGACTGGCTTGTTCCTGAGCTAGAGTGCTTACCCCGGTCTAGCTCTATTCTGGCCCCAGTCTGCTCCTTGCAAAGGAAGCATCAGTCACTGGCAAACTGTCTTCGGCTGCATATCCTGGACCAATCGAAGCTTGCCAGGCTCGCAGGGACGTGTCTTGCTGGAGCCAGCAAAGAACATCTATTTTAGCATCTCCCCTTTTGCGTGGTTTTGTCGTGTCTTGACCAACTGTCATTGTTGTAGAAGTCGGTGTGGGTTCGTTGCCATGCGACCTTTGACATTTGTGTGTCGACAAAGCTGTCAGTCTAAATAAGTCAAGAGAGACAAAGAAGAAGAAAAAATTTCAGACCCAAGATCATTGTGCAACCCAGACTGTCCTCTGTAATGCGACTAACGGAGTTAACTGCAAGATTCGGTTGCATCGCTTGACACACAATTTCCCGGACCCATGGCGAGGACCAGAGCGTCTCATTCAACGTCCCACGATGCGGCGGCGTGGGCAAGGTTATGAAACGGCTTGCTACAGCGCTTCTGACGAGGGGATTATTCCGCCACGCGAAGATAGGCTGGTGGTGAGAGGAAAGTGAACTGCAAACCCATCTCAGACAAAACCCTCGTGATGACTTGGCTTTGAGTGACTTCAGAGACAGTCACAGATGCCTCAGTTAAAGTGCGTGCACAAGGCTTGAAACACTTAAAAAACGCCTCCAGATCTTGAACTGGCGCCGCCTAATGGCAGCCACACCGAGGGCCATGGCCTAGTCCAGATGAAGGGAGAATATCTAACTGGCTATTAAGGGGCGGGCCCTTCGTTATTGTGAGCGGCACGACGTGAGCCAGACTGGTACAATACTGGATCTGCAGCGGCTCTTGTTGCCAACGGAATAGTCCTGGCGCAGTGACTTGGTACACCGCATCAATAAGAGAAATAGATATCATGCAAAAGAGCGGCGACTAGCCGATGGTGCTCTAATGTTGGATCTTGACTGCCATCCAAAATCATGCCAAGATGCGACTATCATCTGCAGTGTCGATAAATAGATTGAGAGTGGGGTTAACACGAAATTGCCATCCTCTGAGCGAAGGATATGGCTTCCTTTGTAATAGTTGTTGGACGCCGGGGGGAGACGCGGGTAGTTGCTGGTGCAGACTGGTAGGTTGGCTATCTTTAGCTCGATGGCTTGATCGAATTGAGGATCGCTTGGTCTCAAGTGGAAGATAAAGGAGTTTCAGGATATATCACGGGCAGTTGGACACTGCCTTTCGCTGTCCATGCGTCGATAGTGGACGATTCCGAATCAAGATGGCGTCCATAGTGTCCGTGGGCATCCGTCAGTAGCGGCGAACAAAGGACAAGCCCCAGGCCTGGGGGCATTCTTTAAGGGGTTCTTCTCAGGGGTTTTGATATCAATTGTTGATGATAAAGGAGAGAACGACATTCTGAGGAATCAAAGAAACAAAGATGAGAAGAAGAAAAACAAAGGGAAGAAAGAACTGGCGACATGGTGGAGAATCTCTTTCTCTTCTTTCGTAATGCAGTTCAACAGCCTCACTCTAACACCATATCACTAACACGAGATGTGTATCAGCCACACAAACGATACACACTTCAGTCACTGTATTGTCTGTTTCCGAGAGAGTACTGCATCTTGAGTTGGCAACTCATTGGTAGTTGGAAAAAGAATCACAACCACAAAACGCGTTTCTGACATGTATTTCGAAACCCTTCTCATGCATTTCCACTAAAGCACTCTCATGCATTCAGGGGATCTTCCTGCAGCTACAGTTCCAAATGCCCCGCCCCCGCATCATACAGTACCTCCAACTGAGGCTCCAAGTTGGAGCGCTATAATTAAGGAGTTCGGTTCCCCTATTTCTCAGCGTCCAAGTACTCCGCCTGGTATTTTACGAGACACAGTACCTACACCTCATGCTTACGTAGCTGAGATAGCTCCATTATCCCTACTACCCGTTGCTTTGACAGTTGTCCAGAGAAACCCAACCGCATTCCATAACTCCACCAGATAATGCCAATACCCTGACGAACAACTCATACTCTCTCCATCAAGTCGAATCATATCAAACTATTTAATATTTAATCCAACATGACCAACTATTTGAACGACCCCGCCCTCTATATTTATACCTCTTTGACAGCTGGCTCGTCCCACATCGTCACGGCCACCTCACGTCTCGAGACCATTCTACGCGCCAACCGAGTTCCCTTCAAAGCCATCGATATTGCCGTCGACACCAAGGCTCGCTTGCTATGGGGTCGAAGAGCCGGTAAAGACAAGAGCGGTCGCCCGAGGAAACTTCCTGCCCTGGTTCAGGAGGGCTGGGTTCTAGGTGTACGACAAACATCCCCTTTAGTACTACCATTCGTCGTATAGCTGATGCATGTGGCTTTCTGTAGGATATTGTTGAAATCGAAGAATGGAACGAATATGGTGAGCTCAAGGAGCATGTCACGATTTACTTTGACGAATTCACCATCCCCTCCATCAACGATAAACTTCCCGAGCCCCCGCTAAAACGGCCCATCGACCTCACCGGCGGCCTTCTTGCTTCCATGACCCCTTCGCCTGTCGCCAAGGCTGTAGCAGCTGCAGCCGCCAGCGCTGCTGCTGCTCCAAAGCCTGCTCCTGCTGCGCCTCCGCTACCGGCAGCCAAGGCCGCCGCGTCTTCTGCGACACCGAAGACTTCTACAGAACCTAAGAAGGAAGAGAAGGCCCTACCTGTCCGATCCGTCGCCGACGAAGCTGCGCAAAAGGCTAAGGAACTTCGCCTGAAGACTCTGCGAGAAAAGGTTCATGGTACGGATGGTGCGAAGGCTAAGAAGGAGGACACAAGCGCAAAGGACACTGGAAAATCTAAGGAATCAGAAACTCCTGCCGCAAAGATCGATGGCATTCAATCACCAACATCCGGTTCATGGGCCGAGACTGATGCAGGCCGAAACGCTATTCAGAGCCCGACAAGTGGTACTTGGAAGGAAAGCGGTCCAGGATTAATCTCCTCCTTGAAACGAGCCAGTGTGGAGGTGAGCCCAGACGAGGCTAAGGCTGTGGAAGCTAAGACGGCCATAAAGGAAGAGCCTGGATTGGAAAAGAAGGCTGAGACAAAGTCGGACGATGATGATTCGGACGACGATGAGGATGAGGCCGAAGAGGAGGAGGAGGAGGAGGAGGAGGACACTGATGAGGATAGTGACGAGGACAGCGAAGAAGATGATGAAGACGAAACAGACGATGAGGAAGAAGAAACTAAGAAGCCTGCGGTAACGCCAGAACCCGAGGCGGCAGCAGCAGCAGCAGAAACTGCAGAGGCTGCCAAAGATGACAAGCCTAAAGAAGAGTCCGAGAACACCAAGAAAGAGATCAAGAAAGACTCCCACAAAGACTCGAAAAAAGACTCTAAAAAGGACCACAAGAAAGATGCCAAGAAAGACACCAAGAAGTCAGTCAAGAAGGATCCTAAGAAGGACACCAAGAAAGACGTGAAGAAAGACCCCAAGAAGGATTCCAAGAAGGATACTAAGAAGGACTCTAAAAAAGATACCAAGAAAGACACTAAGAAAGAAGTCAAGAAGGATGCCAAGAAATAAGAGCGATTTGGAGCAGAACGAATCAAGAATTTTGCTTCAATGTTCTAGTCAGATGGGGGAATAATAGTGTACAGAGTCTAGTCACACTCAACCGATATACCACCATGACATTAATAACAAAAAATACCCAATCTCCCCTCAAACACTCAATATACAAAAATGCTATATAATGCCGTAATGTTCCATCCCCAACTAATACAAGCCATCGTCATCGCTGGCTGTTCCATCTTGGAAGCCCATAGGTGCCTTGCCTTTGCCCTTGGATCTGCCATTGATATCATCCACCTCGTCCTCTTCATCAAATTCGTCGCCGCTTGTCAATGCGATCGCCTTGCCTTTGCCTTTGCTCGATCCTGAAGCAACTGCCTTACCCTTGCCCTTGGATGATGTCGACGCCCCTGAGACAACACGTTGGACTGGTGGTTTGTTTTCCGGCTCTTTCTCTCGGACTCCCTCGAAGGTTGCCCGGACGTGTTCATAGTGAGCCAATTCGCCAGCACTGACACTAGGCACAAGCTCGTCATTAGCTGCGAGGAAGTCTTCTTCCTGGACCATAACGGCAATATCTTCAGGGGTAGCGTAGTGATCAAAATAATATGCCGTGGAAATGGGATGTTGGGTTACTGGATCAGAATTGATGGCGCGAATCTTATTGTCCACAGCTGTGGCCTGCCGTGTGACGGCTTTCAGCATTGCATCACTGCAGAGAGCATAGAAATCGGCACCGGTATATGTGAAGGGGAGTTTCTCTGCCACTGAAGCGAGTGATACTGATGGATGAAGTGTGAATCTGCAAAGAGGTTAGCCACTGTTGGATTAGAGAAAGATGGTATCAACTCACTTTCTGGTCAGAGCTTCCAGAATGGTTTGCTGCTTGTCATTGGTGTCAGAGACACCAAGGTAAAGCATTTTATCAAATCGACCAGGTCGCAAAAGGGCAGGGTCCAAAAGATCTGGCCTGTTGGTTGCTCCAATAACGAAAACACCACCGCCGCCATCATCACCTCCAGACATACCATCCAGTTCTGCCAGAAGCTGGGAGACAATACGGTCCATAACACCACCACTGTCGCCTTGGTTGCCACGCTTGGGTGCCACTGAATCCAACTCGTCGAAGAAGACAACGCAAGGTCTAGCATCGCGAGCACGTTGGAACACGCGTCGAACGTTGGCTTCGGACTCTCCGATATACATGTTGAGAAGCTCTGGTCCCTTCACACTGAAGAAGTTGAGACTGTATTCAGTAGCAATCGCCTTGGCCAATAATGTCTTTCCAGTTCCGGGAGGACCGTAGAACAGAATACCTGATCGCTTCTTCATACCCTTCGCAAACAGCTCAGGACGTTCAAGTGGTAGTTGAATGGTCTCAGTAACGGCTTCTTTGACGTTGTTGAGACCACCAACATCATCCCAGGTAACGTTGGGGATCTTAGGTGCACCAATAGAGTCAGAGAAGTTCTTGCGAGCAGCCTCGACGGCAATTTCAAAATCTCCCTTGGTAAGGCAGCGGGCAAGGGGACCACCAGCGACCTGCACATCTCGTACCGTGATAATCGTGTTGTCATGCGTATTCTTGGCTGAGAGCTGCTCCAGTCGTGACTGCTGAGCGATAGAGGCACGCTCAACAACATCGACCAAGTCGCCAGCCACGAGCGCAGCGGTCTTGAGAGCGATTGAGTTGAGGTCGATCGAAGGTTCAAGGCTGACACCCCTATCACTAATGATGGATTTCAGAATAGACTCACGCTCCGCTTCGTCAGGAGCTGTCATTTCTAACTCGTGTGTAAACAAGGCTCGAACGCCATCGGGTACTTTGTCAACCTCATTCGTTGTGGCAATCAAAACTCGTGTGTCTTCTAGAATCTCCTTGATCGTTGACTCGATACGATCAGCAGTGAGGGCCTCGACGTGCTGAACGAGTAAAGCACAGCAATCAGGACCACAACTCATGGCACGTTCGGCTCTTGTCCTGAGAAAACCCTCAGTTTTCACATCGTTTCCACTGCCGCTTCCCTCGCTGAGAATATCATACGCGTCGATTTTATATGTATGAAGACCCATATCGGAACAAGCGCCTGACGCCAGAGTTAACTTTCCAATGTTTCGATGTGTTGACGTCAACAGAATTGCGACAGGGGGCATCTTAAGATGAATAGCTCTGGCGCTCGTGGCGGCTGCAATCAACTCCCTCAACTGGCGTCTGAGAGGTGACACATATGGCAACTCCGGTTCCTGGATTGGAGCTGGTGTCGACTCCGATGCCTTTTTTGGTGTCTTCTTAAGACCAAGGTAATATTGCCATGTGCTCTGCTTGATACCTGGTATGCGACTTGTTTCGAAGCCTGAACCATGCATGGCAACAGATGAACTATCAATGCACGCAACTGATCCCCAGAAAGCCTCGGCGCTTCCATCTTCGTCCTCATCCGCTTTCTGAATTTGAATATGTCCAACCTTGAACCATGCTACGCTGTCGAACTTGGAGGGTTGCTTTCCTCCCTCCTGTCCACCAGCAGTAAGCGCCATCACATCGTCCACTTCGGATCCTCCTGCACCAGGCATTTCTTGGAGCGTACGGCCAAGCTCAGCGTCGACTGGGACAGCGATAAGATCGCCGCTTCGAACAAGGCGGATTTTCTGTGCGAAGTATCGTTTGAGCCCACCTAGAACGGCGGTTTGGAAAGCTCGCTCTGCAGAGATGGGAGTTCGAATGTGGTGGATAGTAATATCTCGAGCGTAGGGGGGACGAGCTGCACTAGTAAATCGAGGAATTGTTCCCTTGCCTTGATACGATGCCTTTTTCAGGGGCGCAAGACGTAGATAGGGTGCATCGTCAAGATTGGCCAAGAGTATTGGTGAGGCATAGGCAGTGGGACTGGCTGGCCGCTGAATCTGGGATTCGAAGAATGACAATCTTCTCTCACCATGTTTAGCACTGGGTATTCTAGTCATTGGCCGTTGCGAATACCCTTCAGGAAGACCGTAGACTCGAACGGGTCGCCATTTCGCAGGCTCCGACTCAACTTGACCAAAACTTCCGAGGCCAAATGCACCAAATCCATTTGCAGGGGGTTCCTCTGCAGCTTCTATTCTTACCCAATCTCCAGAAAAACATCCAATTCGGCTTAACGATGTCACATCGACGTAGATTCGCGCTTCCTCGTCGTCTTCTAGAGATGGCTTCGGGTGCAAAAGGTCTGTCGGAATTTGTTCCATCAGACCCTGGGCCTTGAAAAGACGACCTCGAGGGCGGTCTGGTCGAGCAGTGGTCGCAGTAAAATTGGAGAAAACGGAGCCAGGCGTTGCAATTCCATTTGTTTTCCTGCCACGAAGAGTTCCAACTGTCATAGGCGTGCCTGGCTGTAGTGTTGATACACCGCTGGCATTGGTTGTGGGCAAAGTTGGTGCTTGCAAAGAAATCATATCGTCCATAGAATCATCTGACAATTCGTCCTCGTTGTCGAAATCAGACATATCTGGCTCAGTTTCGGTTGCGGACTCCATATCCTCGGTTGTCATTCCTGACTTATCGCGATCCTCAGCTGCAGAGTAGAACTGGTCGTTGCTGGTATCATCCTCATCCTCGGGAACACCATTAAGCTGTTGGCTAGCGGTCATCGAAGCAACGCGACGTATCTGCTTGGTATGGACACGGCCGCGCATAAGAATAATCTTGGTTGACTCCGTTAAAACACCTTGGGCAACAGGCTCGCACAGCATGATCTTTCCAGGGTTCGGAGGCACGTGTGTAAGAGGGTGCGGCGGAAGAGGAAGTGGAAATAGATCGCCCGCATGTACAACCTTTAGACTGCTCAGGGCAGCTCTCAGAGAAGTCACAAGGCGCCCATCTGGTGTTGAATCGGCCCCTTTCGCCTTGGAGCTGGCAGGGTGATCTCGGAAGAAGGTACCCTCCCCATTCTCCAGTCTTTTCGTCAATTCACTCTCCAGGCTCACGAAAACGGTCTCGAGAGGAACGGGCGCCACGTCAAGCACGAGAATCTCAATTCCGCCGCGGCTGTGACTTGATAGCTTGGATGGCGCGATTTGTTGTAGCGTCACAGCAAAGCTTTGTAAGGAGGCAGAAGACGGTGAGAATCGGATGGTCGAGGGCGCGAGTGCAGAAGACTCGATAATGGGTACAATTGACCACGGACTGTCGGTAGGGTTGGCATTGGGTATCCACGGAGCGATCGCAATGTGGTGGATGTCTTCGGTAGCGCCTTGGTAGAGTTGAGCTGAGATTTCGTTCTAGTATTGACCTGTAATGAAAGATGTGCTTCACTTACCGTTACCTAGATGGGGGAAGAGATCTCGAAAGATGTCTTCGGATACTATGCCGACATCGCTCTTAATATGATCGTCAAGCACCAGTTTTGCAGCAATGGCAGGCTTGTCCTGACGACGTCTGCGGTTCCTCCGCCTGTTTGAAGTCAAAGCTGACTTTGAAGAGGACGCCATCTTGAGAAGGAGTCAAGCTTGAGGGAATGTGGTAAAGGTTGCGGAGGACGATATTGTTACAGGAAGCTCGAAGCGCAAACGCGGGGATCACTGCATCGCTCTGGGAGTCCTTCAATTGGTAAAGTCGCAAGGCCTGGACAAACAAACAAGAAAGAGCAATCTCGAGTATACAATTGCGCGTAAACAAAAAAAAAAAAAAAAAAAAAGAAACCCCAAGGGGATGAGGATGAAGCTACTGTGAGGTTGAGATTAGAAATTGGAGGTGGCTTTGGAGCTCGGCAGCGGCTCAGAGCGACCGAAGCAGCAACAGTGGCCTGCCTCGGCTTCTCCCAGCTTTGGCTAAGGTTGGTAGGTGCGACACGGGGTCTCTGCCGCTCCGAGGTACGTACCGAGACCGAGATGCCTGTGAGGTGCCCCGAACGCGGAGAAGCGTCGTGCAACAGCGACGTAGGTAATCTGCCCTCAGGGAGCAAGAAAACATAAGATCTTGAATAAAAGATGCCAAAATAAACTCATCAAATAGCCCCCTAAGCTTGGGATAGTTCATCTAAGTCTTTTTGTCATCTAGGATGAAGATCCTAAGTTTTCCCTCAGTCTGCTACCTAATCTACAGGCGGGTATCAGTCAGCAACTCCAGAGCCCAGCGTCTCCAGCGTCTCCAACCTGGGGTAAAAAGCCAAGTCCAGGGTTGGTCGATTTGTGGCGAGACCCTGCAACGCTTCAATTGGAGAAACGAAGCACAGCACAAGATCAACAGGAGCTGAAAATAGCTTATCTTGCATGAGGAATGACACAAGCGGCATAATTTGGCTCTACTTGTTCAGGTCTATTTTATTCACGTATCTTCAGTATCAGCATCATATGGACGAAAACGAAGTCATACATCATGGATGTCTGGTCGTTTACGACGCGAATACGCTCTTATCATTTCCCCAATCGTATAAGCAAACAGTACTCAGATCCAGAATGTTATACGCATCATCAATTCTTGGCCGTTGGCAGTGCATATCAATTCTATTGCAGCATGATCACCCAAAACATACAGCTGAGAACGCAAATTAGATGATCTCTTAGACCCCTTTTGACAGCCTTCACATGCTTTTCAGCAAGGATCATCGCTCATCAAAGTCTCAGTTCCCGCCACAAATCCGGCTGTCTGGCCAAAACTCTGCTCCTATCGACCTCCCATGACGCAACTCTATCTTAGTGACCATTCACAGTTGATTGCCCTGTCACTTCCCATGATTAAACGTTGCTGGCCTGTTTGATGAGTTTGAAACGGCTTTTTCCTTCTTTTTAACCATCACAAAAGAAAAGACCTCGGTCTAGACAGTTTCTTATCATCACGCCAGTCCCTTATACACCGCATAACAACCGAGACTGAAGTCAACAATCGGTCTGTCCGTTAAGTGGAATATTGGACGTACACCATCTGATCTATTCTCCTTATGATCCCACCCTCTTTTTATCGATCCTTGACCTGTTTTCGCACTGGCGATATCCGTCCTGGATTTATATCTCCGTAATCCTTTATAATTCCCTGTCCAACATGCGAATTGTTCCCTGAACAGTAGGTCTCTCTTCCACAGCGCATCTCAAGGCCGGCAGTCGTCCAATCGCTTGACTACTTGTTCTGCACAGCCATAGCCACATTATCATCTGGTACCTACACATTCTTTACTGGCCGAGTCGGCCATCATAATTGATAATTGCATAGAAACTATGACACAACAACAGCATGGCTCGTCAACTGCGACGCAGGAGCATCACCCTAAAGTCGTTGGCAAGAAACTAGCCGAGACAGCCGTCCAATTCACACAACAAGCTGAGAAGCTCTCACACCAACATCCAACCGGCGAAGACCCCGGAGTTGCCATCGAAGCACAATTTGTTACGCCTCATGACCCTGTTATCATTACTTCAGATGGAAAACGACTCCCGGGTGTGCCATTGCAGGAGGCGCATAAGCTCAATGTCCTGAGGGAAGAGCTTCAAGGCGAGCCTGAGAGTGTCGAAATCAAAGCAGGAAACGAAACCAAGGAGAAAATATCCAATGTCGAGAACGCAAACCCCGAGCAAAAAAAGGTTGTTCAGTTGCCTTCAGAACAGAATGGCGCATCTCTACAAAAGTCCAACAGCAACAGCACATTGCGAAAACAAACACCCCCTTCTCATACCAATCCTCTCTTCCCTCCACTGCCGCTATATGGACCTCCCAATATGTTGCGCAATCTTCAATGCATGTTCTTTCGAATCAGCGCATTCTTTCTCAGTCTGGCATTTCTCGGCGTTATCGTCTTGGGCTCATTGTTTACGACGATACCCATGATCTGGAAGAACATCTGGTACCGGCTGACTTTTCGCGATCCTGATTCTGATAGGCCGTTCTATGAAGAAGAGAAACGCAGAGCTCAAGCAAGACGCGAGCAAGAAAAGTCTTGGAAGCAAAAATCACCAAACGGACGAACGCTAGACAGGATGGAAAATGCTGAGGAATTCCCACCAACCGAAGGCGGACCAGACCCAATCATCTGTGACGTCGCATATTATGCGCGCAGAGTTGGTCTAGACGTTGAGACATTTGAGGTTCAGACCGAAGACGGATTCATAATTGACTTATGGCATGTTTACGACCCCAAAGAGTATACCGAATTGGAGGAAAGCTTGAGGTCCGATCGAGGGCCAGAAGTATTCCAATCCCAGAGGAAGAAGCTCAAAGACCCATCACAGAAGCCAAAGTTCCCCGTGCTGCTCATGCATGGCCTCCTACAAAGCTCGGGTGCTTATTGCTGTAATGATGACGACTCTCTCGCTTTTTGGCTGTGCAAGTCTGGCTATGACGTGTGGCTTGGCAACAACCGTTGTGGGTTCAAGCCCAAGCATGCACTGCTTGAGTACAACGACCCGAGGATGTGGTGCTGGAATATTAGACAGATGGGTGTTTTCGATCTTCCCGCGTTGACGTCGCGGGTCATCACAGAGACGGGTTTCGAAAAGATTGGACTTATCTGCCACTCCCAAGGTACAACTCAAACCTTTGTCGCTTTGGCCAAAGAACAGCGACCTGAGCTGGGCGAGAAGCTGACCGTATTCTGCGCTCTCGCCCCAGCCGCATATGCTGGCCCGTTAATCGGCAAAATGTACTTCAAGTTCATGCGAATCATTTCGCCAGGTCTATTTCGTCTCATGTTTGGCATCCATGCATTTATTCCTTTCATGATGCAGATGCACAAACTGTTGGATCCCCGTCTATATGGCTGGCTTGGTTACAAAGTCTTCTCGTTTCTGTTTGACTGGACTGACGCCCGTTGGGATCGTGGTCTTCGCAATCGCATGTTCCAGTTTGCGCCTGTTTACGTCAGCGCCGAGTCTATGCGATGGTGGCTTGGCCGAGAGTGCTTTGCCAAGCACAAATGTATCTTGTCGACGAAAGAGATTGTTAGAGCTGAGGAGCACATGGATTCCAAGGGAGATGGACGGCCCGTGACACCAAGGACCTCATCGGCGCTCGAAGCTCATCGAAAACATCCCAAGGGCTCTACCGCGTGGTACAACAAACAAGCACCACCTATGGCTATGTGGGTTTGTGGTAACGACGATCTTGTTGACGGAAGGAAACTGCTCCGGCGGTTTGAGAAGGGCCGCGAGCCTCATGTCAACTTGGTCCACAGCAAGGTGATTCCTGAATACGAACATCTAGATGTCATCTGGGCGATGGATGCGGTCGATCAGGTTTTCAAAGAAGTACGTGAGGTTCTATGGAAGACATGCAATGCACGCGATATTTGCCGCGTCCCTGAAGGTTGTGAGGCGGTGCTACCAGAAAAGGAGAAACTGTCTGTCAAAGAAGATGTGGTAGAGGAGTGCCAATCGAGCAGTAGCGGCGAGACTTAGAAAGTGTTCAAAGAGACATAACGATAGACACGAACTAATACACGGAGATGAAAGAGGGATGCGGATATACATGGAACACAAAAAGGATATACGGATTGGAGCATATATGGATTGATATCATGTTATGGATACCTCTGCTTGGCTTTGCGAACATCAGCACTTTCAGATACCTCGAGTTGAATTTCGCTATGGGGCGGTGGTGTTGTTTGGATGGCGTTGAGGTTGGTACATGTTATGTTGAATACCGAGGCAACGAGTTCAGACATGCTATTTTAAACATGGATTAAGTTAACATGATCTCTTATACTAATTACAGCGCCTGCATCAATTGCAGTGCTTAGTAGCAAGTCTACAACCTCTTTATATCAAAGAAACGAGATCATGGCAAACGAGAGAGTTTCGTAGGACGTGGTAGGTGTTTAAATTATCTTGTACACTAGTCGTATATTCTACAATTCATTGCCTTTCATAGGTGGATGTCGCGCTCTTTGCCTGTAATAACACAAAACCATGGTGCGAAACTCGTGGTTGAAACTGAATGCCCCATACTTAACCCATGCGCTCAGCCTCCTCCAGCAGCTTATCAACGCTGAATCTTGAATCGCCAGCTGCGAACCAGTTCAGCAGCTTCTTTCGCTCCCCAGCCCTATCCTTACGCTCACCAGTCAGCTCGACTTCCTCACCATCCCAACCACCGTAGAATCGCTGTAGAGACATGAGTAGCCACTTGGCGTTCTCTGGTGTAACACCTCGGTCAGGCAGGACCTGACCCTGCATCAAAACCAGACCTCGCTCATCGGCAAGGTCGAGGTGGTGCGTGATGGTAGTGTGAGGCTGCGCAAACTCGCCTCTGTTCTTGTATTCAGCAAGCTGGGTGAACAAAACAGTGCTAGTCTTGGACGCGGCATCAAAGGTCCACTGCAGGAAGTGAATCTCTGCGCCTTGGGAGGGATGAGGCACTGGGAGGACGAATTGAGGTGCTGTTCGTGCAGCGTCCTCCATGGCCTTGTATGTAGACATCGGGATTACAGCACAGAGGTTCTGCTCAGATGAGGCATGTCGTAGACGCCAGATAGCTGTAAGCTCCTTCTCTGGAAGCTCCCGTGCCTTGGGGAGGTCAATGATGTCATTTAGAGTCTTAATAGCAGGCTTATCCGAGCCGGCTGGAGGATGTTGAGGAGGAGTGGTAGGAGGATCGCGAGGGTCTCTGGTTGGTTGGTCTTGTCCAGGGGGGTTGTCGGCGTTAGGTTGAACAACTGGTGTTTCGGGTGCTTGAGGAATTGTTCCAACTGGAATCTCAATACCACTCTTTCGACGCTCAGCATCAATTTTGTCAGCGTAAGCTGCCTTGAGCTGGTCGATGCTCTGGAGGCCCTCTTTTTGAGCCTTCTGGTTCAGCTTCTCTTTGTACTTCTCGACGACGGCTTGCGAAGGTTGGGTTGTCGCGAGGAAGCGAATATCGTGAACTTGAGCCCATCGTCGCTGGTTGATAGCTCGGGTGGTGCGTATGGGAGCGGCTACAAGCCGGCGAAGGGCAGGAATTCGTAGTGAGGCCATGCTGAAGGTCAATTGAGTCGACAAGCCACCTGTGGACGTGTCGGGCTCAGCTGTGTTGATGTGTTTTGAAGGTCGATGACGGAGAAAGAAATACAGGGGTTGACCACCAAAATTCGCTGTCGTCACTTAAGAAATACTGTAGTGGGGCCGTGTCTGCGGAATGACGGGACATCTCCGTTGAGGTCGATGGCCGGCTTCGGAGTTTGGCATGATGACAAAGAGGGCTTCAGCAATTGGACCAATCTGATAAGACTTATATCAAAAACCTCGAAACCCAGGATATACCAAAGAATCCGGGCCTTATTTCACAACGTCTCTCATATTATTTTCTTACTTTGACATCACTGTGCAGAAAGCCAACTACAGTGCTCAACTACCCCGCCATACAATTTCACCGCTTTTGGTGGGCATCAACTTTCTGCCACTTCACTATCGCAAACTCGAGGGGCAAAGTTGCAAGTTTCGCTATACAGATTGTGTGGTATTGGGCGATTTGTCGGCTTTTTACATCCTAAAAGACGATTAAAGGGACTGTGCAGTCTCAAATTGTCCACGATGGCGGACTTTAGGCAGTGGGCTCTTGAATTTGTTCTGGCCGACAATGAGGGGCAACAGACAGCGATAGCCAAGAAGGCTGCCAACGGTACTTTAGTCCATCCCTGCTAAATGAAGATGTTCTGACTTTGTCTAGAGATTCAAACTGCAGCGGCCAATACAAACCCTGTAGCTCGATGGGTCGAAGCTGTGCAACCTTGGATGCCAGGTGGTGGTAATGAGGCCGAGAATGAGACACCAGATTGGACGGCGAGGGCAAAGGGTGAGTCTCGGTTCATACATCGTGGCACCGGTCATGTCTAACTGTAATAGCGCTTGAGTTTCTATCACGGACGTTGGATTTCCTAAGCAATGATATTCTGAAACCCAGTCAAGGTAAGCTCATGTACAAAACATGACTACGATTTCGTCTAACAATTGATCAGTGAAACTATTGGTCAGCTTCTTCGGAGCCATGTTCGAGGTCGATCATAAAGCTGGAATTATGCCCTCCGCAAGCGCTCTATCTAGGATAGTCGCCATGAAGTCCTTCCAACGGCACATGGGACACGACATTATCCAGAAAGTGTGCTCCCTCAAGGACGACTTCCCACGCCAAGTATCTAAGACCAGACTCGAAATCTACGAGCTCATACGACTACTCATGACAACTCCTGGTGTCGCCAGCGACTTACAGAACACACATGGCTCGTCTGCTGGCTTTATGCTCGACTTGATTCAACTGTGCAGAAGTGAGCGAGACCCTGAGTGTTTGATGATGTGGTTTGATATCTTGAGATTGTTCATGTCTGAGTATACAGTCTCTCAAGATGTATTGGAGGAGGTGTATGGTGTTTTCAAGCCATACTTCCCCATTTCGCTCCCTAGAGCATCTCAGGTTGCAATTACCCCTGAAGAGTTGAAGCTACAACTGCGAAAGTGCTTTTCAGCAAACCACTTATTAGCTGATAAGGTCTTTCCGTTCCTTTTGGGCAAACTGGATCAGGGAGATGCTGTAACGGTCAATGTCAAGGTTAGTAAGCCCCATTCTTTAAAAAGAGAAATTCAGCTGACCAAATCCAGCTCGATATCCTCAAAACCATGCAAGCTTGTCTCGATGAGTACAGCCATCCACAGAAGGCAATTGCTCCCTACGCCAACCAAATATGGGGCAGCTTGAAATACGAGGTTCGAAATGGCGAAATAGAAGATACCATCTGGGGCACATTGGAAGTTCTCAAGTCTCTCACTCGACGACTCGCTGGGGATAGCCTCCGCGATTACACACTATCGGTTACCCGAGACTGCGTACCAGACCTCGCGACAACCATGTATGCCTCGTCCGCCGGCCGACTCATGGTTAGTGTCTTGAGCTCCAAGCCAAGCGCTTTTGTCCTAATGGCTGCTCCCGTTATCACGCATATCAAAGAGAACTTGCGACATCCAAAGGCACCCGTTCACACCCAGGATCTTCTGAAGGTCTTGCACATCATCCTAGAAACCCGCTTCTTACTAGTTGACACAAATATGGCTGCTGAGGACCGAGAGGATTTTGCTGCCATCGACGGTTTCTTCAAATCTCTTTACCAAGACACCTTTAAGAACCCTGTCAGTCTTGGCTCCAAACCGGATGCCTCGTATGATGATATAAAGGTTGCTACACAAGCAGTTCCGGGAGCTGGAGTTTTGGTTTGCCAACGGCCCTCCAAGTCATTGGATCTGTCCAACAACGGCGCAAGCGACATCTCTCAGCGATTACTTCCTGAGTCAACTTGCTCAGAAATCTGCTCATCTCTCTTTGCCATTCTCAAGAAGTCGGGTCCCGGGTATCCTCGATCATCTGGGGGCGATGAACTCATTAACGATGCTGCCCAGGCTCTCCAACGGGCTATTCGGTACTTCCCTCGTGGCTTCGACGGCCTAGTGGATGATAGTTTGAGCATCATTCGCTCTAGCCGACAAAATGGTAATGTTCCCGATACGGTTGAGACGATCAAGACTCTTGGAGGTTTGGTTGCATACCTGGGCTCCTCAGAACTACCTTTCACACCACGCGACGGTTTCGATCACTTCATTTACTCTATCCGCGCTTTCCTATCAGAACTCTTTGATTCGCTCGAGTCCAAGTCGGATCCTGAAATTTGGTGTGCCCTGGTCGCTACAATCCAATCCACTATTCGATATTTCAACGACGCCTGCTTGGCAAAGAACCCCGACAAAGAATTCTCCATCAAAGACGAGCCCTTACAGAAGATCGGCTCTGCGTACCCTGCCTTGAGTCTGCTTGGCGGGGAGACAGTAACTGAGTCGTCTCCTGAATATCATAGCCAAGTTCCTCAGTCAGCCTCTGTGGCCGAGATTAGAAGCGAGTTCTTACTCGTTACCCTATTCATTGCTAGACAACTCTATCGCCGAGCAACCAAGGTAGTTGATACACATCCTCAGACAGGCAAACAAGCTCTGAGTTTGAGTGATGACTTCGCCAATGTCGATGAAGTCTCTGGACACCAGTACCTTCATCTTATTTCCACTCTTGCAGGCTTTGTCATCCACGAGTTCAGTGAAACTCAACAAACATCACTCAAAGCCGAGAGTTTTGCAATTAGCCTCTTTCGTGATGAGTCGATTAGAGTTCCCCAGACGGCACCGGAAACTCAGTCAAGCTTGGAGAATGGCTCATCTTGGAGTTGGTTAGCATCCGAAGCGCCAAATGTTCTAGCTTTTGGTATACTGCAAGCTTTGCAACCATCAGCAGTATCTCGTCTAGTAAGGTCACTGTGATCATAGCCCGTATTCTTTATCGCTAACTCGATTGTAGTTTGACATTGGGGTTGCCCAAGAGTTGATTCTCAGCGGGTTCGCAGCGGACACAAACTTCAGCAGACCAGTGACTCTTTCCATCTTGACTATTCTAGCAAACAAGTTCAAAGTTGAGACTGTTCCAAGCCTCATAACAGCTCTGGAACAACGATCCTCGAGTCTCTCACCCGCATCTACGTCAGGAAATGACGCCTCTCGCTTGGAGCAAATCACCTCCATTTATGCCCTTGTTGCGGGAATGGTCAGACGATATAGCGGCAAGGAGGCCAAGACACTGTTAGATGTGGTCAAGGAATCGCCTAAAGATCCCAAGCTTGGCACTGAACTTGCTCGACGACTTGAAATGATCGTGGCCCCCCAGCAACCGCTTACCAAAGAGTGTTATGCCATCGTCAAGCCTCTCTGGACCCAGAAGGTCTATTTCCAACTTGTCAGCCCAATGCTACGAGCCGCTACTGGAAAGGAAACAGAGGTCCAGGACCAACAGGTCAAGGCGAACTACAGCACCGCCGTGTTGCTCATGGTTAAGCACATGAACTTCCCAATTTATGAAGCCGATGCAGACAGCATCCTCCGAATCTCGATCGCCGTTGCGCAAAACAGTGGCATCGGCCCTGAAACCAAGGCCGCCCTGGATGTGATTAAGAATACACTCGCAGAGGCTCCCGAGAAGGGTAAGGGGCACATTCGAAGCATCATCAAGATCTGCAGCAGTGTCTTCTCACATAAACCGTCTCCCGCATCTGCTGATGTAGAGACGGAGGGTGCTTGCGGCAAGCTTGCGCTGGAGATCGTGGGGAGCCTACCACAGACATACGACTCCCAGCACTTGATACCACATGCGCCTCAAGTGCAACGACAGTTGACGTTGGTCTGTGGACACCGCGTACGAGAGGTGAGAAAGACAGCACGATTGGCCAGGGCAGCTTGGGCAGATCTCAAGTAAGATGACGAGCTGCTTTTTACATAGAGGCAATGTGATAGGATGATGGGACTTGATCTCCTTTTCGTGATTGGCGCTAGACAGGTAGTCGAGAAAGGTTCATATAACAAAGAGATCATTCAGAATTGGACAATAATTAAGCACAAGAACCATAATCAGAAGTTCTGCCGGAGTTCTGACATTGTCCTGTCAGTGCATGGTATCAAGATGATTCCCTACAAACGCCATACTATATATAACCACTTCTTATTCTCTTTAAGCTACACTATACCCCTTTTTACGCCTTGCGTCGCTTGCCACCCTTCTTTTCAGTTACTTCTGGTGTGGATGCGGCCTCGGCACCAGTGGCGTTGGCAGCCAGAATAGCATCGAGAACATCAGGGCTGGCATCCAACAACTCCTTAGAGACGGTGACACGCTTGGGGTCCCGCTTGCCGATCAAAGGTACTGAGTTGGCGAGGAGCTCCTGGAAGGGAACAGCAACAAATTGGCCAGTCTGGTCGAACCAGCCGCTGAAAGGCTTAGAGATTTTGTGAACGGTGGATTTCGAGTTCTTATCAGTGACAGTAATAGTAAGGTTGTAGATGGGGACGTTCTTCTTTGTAGAGCTGCTGATGGAGATCTAACAAAGGTGTTAGTAGACTGTAAAGAAGATGCGAGTAACTTCGCCTGACCTTCTCTCCTGAGGGTGAAGTTCCCTCGTACACAACACCCTTTTCACGGAACATAATCCATAGTGTCAAGACGCCATTGATCAAGGTGTAGAGCGTAACGGCAGCAGCTGTGTAGTATTTCGTGCTCTCAAAGCCTAGCTTGTAGTCCCAGAGGAAACAAGCAGCTGCAATACCGAAAGCAGTGTATCCGAGCGCAAGACGGACATCGGTGAGGGTGTGAGATTGGCGGAACTTGAGAGAGTTTAGGTAGTTGGGGATAGCATCGTCGGATGTGTTCTTGAGATCTGTGTCGCGAAGAGCCACCGTGTCAGAAGATTGTCCCGTATAAGAGTTTATAAGGAGCTGGAAAGCTTACCAGCAAGATTATAGACCGAGATCTTTTCAGCGGCGTTGGCCATAATGAATTATAAGCCTGCAATGGCTTGTGTCGGAGAAATTGAGTGCTGTGGTATGTTGCTAAAGAAAGTGGCCGTTTTCTCTGTGTATAAGTATAGAGACTCGCTGTCATGGGAAGTCTGTCGTGGGGCTGAAGCATGTGGATAGCTGTCCCTTCATCAAAAGCCTAGCCCGGAACAGCTAAGGCCCTCCGTAACGTGTGGCTGCTCCAGGGTCGTTAGTGTACCGCCACCAATCATGCAGCTCCGCCTTACATGTGGCGTCAGTTGCCTTGAATCGTGGCTATTTGACGACCTTGAACCTCACGTCTCCAACAGCTCCATTGCAACGCGACATCAGCTTCGCCTTTCCCAACGCTGCTATTCCACGTCCCCGAATATCGACATCATGGCGCAAGCTCCGGTTCAGACCCTTCATAGGGATCCTCAGTTATTGTTCGTCGCCTCCCGACCGATCCGCCAATGGACTAAACCACTAACTTGAGCTTGTAGCTACTGGATCCTTATCCCCATCACCATTGTCATGGTCTTGACTGGTGTGCTCCGTCATTACGCATCTGTCCTTATGGCGACCGCGCCTAAGAAGCAGGACGAAAAGGCGATGCGTGAGCAACGCTTCCTTGCTCGGGGTGTAGCTCTTCGGACCAACCACCATGTCCTCTCACAGAGGGCATTCGAGTCTCGACGTGATACTCTGACAACCAATTACGAGGCCGGAACATACCTTAAGGAGCCCGATCGCAAGGGCCAACCTCCTGCCAACCCTCTGTCCGATCCCAGCGCTATGGACGGAATGATGGGTATGATGAAGAACAATATGGCCATGATTATCCCCAATACACTCATCATGAGCTGGATTAACGCCTTTTTCAGTGGATATGTCATCAGTATGTTGAATTATCATTGAATATAGACAAGACTAATCGTAATAGTGAAACTGCCCTTCCCCATTACTATCAAGTTCAAGAGCATGCTCCAGGCTGGTGTTCAGACCAGGGAAATGGATCCTCGATGGATGTCCAGTATCAGCTGGTACTTCCTTTGCATCTTCGGTCTCCAGTTTGTTTATGTGTTCCTTCTTGGCAGTGACAATGGTAGGCGTCCTGATCTGGCAATTCCTTGACCATGCACTAACACAATGTAGCCGCCAGCCAGGTTGCCCAGCAAATGCAAGCGCAGCAGATGCCTAACCCCATGATGGGTGGTCCTGGCCAGGACCCCCACAAGCAGTTCGTGGCCGAGATTGAGAACTTGAACGTTGTGGAGCACTACTCTGTTCTGGACAACGTTGAGGAACGTCTTTTGGCGGGTATCAAATCGTAGATTCATAGAACGAGCAAATGTACATACGCCAAATAAAACGCGGTGACATATTTTTCCTGGGCCCTTGTTCTTCAATAATTCCTCAGTCCATTATCCAAAACTATGCTCCATCCCACCAGAGGCATACACCTAATCCTTCAGCAGCCATACTAGCCTTGATGCGGTACGGAGTTTTCAAAGGTGAATCTTCGGCTTGTGTTGGTCCAGCGGGAGCTTGATCGTGCCACTCCTCATCGATTACTTGAAAGCGAACCATCTCATGGTTATCATAGAAGAGTCGATCCTCATCGAGATTCCAGATCCAGAGTTGTTCGCTGTGGTTGCTGCACGGTGTTAGCGTCTGCATATGTGAACCATCACGGGCTTCTCACTATTCAGCACCCTCTGGTAACTCCTCAAATGGCACAAAGATATCGTCGAAGAAATCTGTTCTCAGATTGATGCCTGCGGGTGTAGAACTTCGTATTCTGCCAATCATGACTTCACCTTTGAAGGGACGGAATACGACCATACGAAACTCAGCTGCGCGATGCTCCATTAGCTTCACCTCAAGTTCAAAGTGCATTTCTACTCACTGTTCACGTTCACCAAACCTGTGCCATGACCAATGAGACCTTCTGAAGCCCACTGCAAATCGTACAAGCAGATACAAAGTCCAATCTTTTGTATAACCTGCAACGCTCTGTTAGTCACGGATTCAATGTGCGATGCGTAAAATAAATCTCACTTTATTGGAATATTTGGCATTGATGTTGTCTTCGATTGCGTCTATGCTGCGCTTGGAGAAATCCTCCGGCGCAATTTGCACCAAGTCGGCGATCTTCGTCTAAACAACTTATGAGTTCTTCATTCATGCATCTATAGCAGGGTGAAACAAACCAAGATGAACATTGGAACACCGAGTGCGGGAGAAATGCGCCAATATGAGTCTTCTGGTAAGTCAGGGATAAAGGAGAAATAAAAGATCGCTCAAGACCTATGAAAAGAAATTCAGCTCTATGAAGTTCTTCAGTACCAGCCTCAGGGTGTTTCTCAGCGTCCAAATAACCTTGAGAGCGGCAGAAAAGAATGCCAGTGCCGCTAAGCCGCCTTCGGTTGAATTGGAGCTCCAAGCATCTCACCGCCTTCTGAAAGAAGACTGGTACACCAACCGTGACTGCGGTGTACAGGGAAGTTCGTCACAGTCTGGCGCTCTAGAGGAAGCTCCTTCCGTCTTTCAATCATTGTCGTGCCGTCTTTTTTTTTTTTTTTTTGGAAAGGGCATCACAAACGGGCAACTGCAGTCCTGGTGCCATTGCCTCAATTACCAGCCTGAGAGTTCCAACAAGATATTTTTAACTCTGATTCCTACTCTCTGTCACTTGAATTCTTTCTCACGTTGTCTTATCCTACGTAAACTTTTACTCCGTCACAGCAACTCCCCTAGATTTTTCACCACTCCCGACTTTCGACTCGCTGAATTCCGACACTCCATCGAGTAACTTTGCAAACAAACAATCGATTCAATTACAAACGCACGCCTTGAAGTTTCGATCTCCAGCTGAAAATCCGACTTTGCCCTTCGCGATCTTCAAATCCTGCCACCTGAGCATCGACCCCCCTACGTCTATTGTCATCAACACTTACCTTCACCATGTCAGGTTACGGTTACGGTCCTCCACCTCCGCCACCGCCGCCTTCTTCTGGTGGAACTTCAAGTTATGGGCCACAAGCTCCATCATACCCTCAACATGGCCAAGGTCGAGGAGGGCATCATGGACGAGGACGCGGTGGCCATTACAATGGCGGCCGTGGAGACTACCATGGCTCCCCTCAAGGTCATTATGAATACAATGGCCAGCCATATCCTCCCCATCACAACCCTCCCCCCTACGGCGCCGCGCATCCCCCTGCAGGAAGCTACCCTCCGCAGCCTCAATGGGGACCAGAGCATGGGCATCCTCCTCATGGGCATCCGCAAGGTTCTATGCCCCCAGGCAATTACCATCCCAACTATCCTGCCCAGCCATACCCTCCCCCTCAATACCCTCAACAGCCACCTTACGGCGCTCCACAGGCCTATCCTTACCAAGGGCCACCCCCTCCCCCAAACCAGGCCCAGTGGAGTGGTGCTGGACAGCCCCCGGGAGGCCCTTATAGCAACGGGAGAGGGCGCGGTGGTTACAATGACCGCAATGGCCCAAAGCCTCCGTTAAATGGTCCTGTGCGACCTGGCTATGAGCATGAAGCCATGCCACCAGCTAATGGCTATGGTCAGCCTTATCCTCATGACCCACGAGCAGTTCACTATCCTCCTCCTCAGTATCCGGCATACCCTGGCCCCCCTCTACCCCCTGGTCATCATCAGGACGGCTACTACGGCCACAACAACCGTCGTGGTAGAGGAGGCTTTCGTGACGGGAACACTCGAGGTCGCGGAGGTCACCATGGAAATGACAAGTCACGTCACCAGAAACATGGAAACAACGACTCTGCTCATCACAAATCCGAAACCCCAACTTTGGGAAAGAAGAAGAAGCGCAAGACCAACACGCTCGGTCTTACCCCTGGTATGGATTCGGAGTCTGAAGATGACGAAGGTGAGGAGAAGGTTTTGACGGACTTGATCGGACAAGAAACACTCAAGTAAGTACTCGTAGCCCTTCCGCTATAATATTGCTAACAATTACAGTGTCAAAGATGTTGCCTCTTTCCTAGCGGAGAGAAAGAAGCATTTCCCCACCAAGGCTCGCGTAGAAGCCAAGAAGAATGCCGAGTTGGCACAGAATGGCGAAGACAAGGCCTCCTCGCTAGAGAAACAAGCCGACAAACTCAGACGACAGTTGCGCAAAGTTGAGTCGTCGATCAAGCGAAAGCGAGAACAGGGCGACGAAGGTGACGAGATGCGAGATCCAACAGAGGAGTCATCAGATGACGAGCCAGAAGTTATGTCTACTCGTGCACATGTTGCTCCCCCGCCTCCTCCGCCGGCCAAGAAAGCCGACGTATCCAAGCATTGCAAATATTATTCCACTGGTGGAACATGCGGCAAGAAGGGCAAGTGCCGCTTCGTCCATGATCCTGAAGTCCGCGAAGCAGCCATGAAGGATCGTGAGGCCAACAATGGACGGCTCACTATTCAGCAACGATTGATTCTCAACGACAAGGAGCAAGAAGATCTTACTGTCCTTCAGTCAATCCAGTATCTTCGCAAAAAGGGGCTCATGCAGCCTGAGGAGCCTGAGGTCAAAAAGGAGACAAAGCCAGTCAAGGTTGACCTACCGGCCCATCCGCCTCCTTCAAGCCTTCTTCCTGCTGCATCGGCGTCACTTCCCCCTCCACCTATCAAGCGAGAGCCTAACTTGCCTCGTCATAACCCACCTCCGTCCATCATCCCTAGTGCCAACGGTAGCAGCACTCAGGGAGTCAAACCATATCAAGGATGGAACCTGAGGCCTTATGGAAGCACGGGTGGCAAGTCGTCCAAGAGCGACGATCTTCCTTGATCTACTTATGTCACGGTGCTGGCCCGATGTTGTCTTCATCGATATCTGGCCTGCCAGATTGTGGCTTGGCACCCCTTACAAGGATAGTTGTCCTGGCCTGGAATTCACGTTTCTCTATATACTGTGTATAAGTATAACAGCCGATTATAAACGTCGAGCTTGCTGTGGGTTGTCTGCACCTTTTCCACGGACCCAAACGATGTCAGGTTGTCTGGACGGTGTTCAAGAGCATGGCTATATCAGTGGTGAGCTTCACTGAAGATTATTTACCACATTTGTTGGGACGTTCACGAGGTGCATTGCTTTTGGATTGGACTGGGAAATGAGGCGTTATTTAATCAGTCAAGGGCATTAATGGCGTCTAAATTTTAGACGTCTTGGGATCGGAAAATATATATTTCATGCTTTTGTCATGCGCATTGCCCAGCCAGTCTTTCTCAACATGAACAATTAATCTACTCATGGACGCCGCAAAGTTGTGGTTCTTATGGTTACACACGTTTAGTTTACCAACTGGTATGCAATGAAGTAACAACCTAGAAGACATCGATGATCGCGCGAGTGCGCTGTACTCTTCAAGTTGTGCTAATGGCGTAGTGATAGAATAAGGAACTGAGGTTCAAACAACACCGGAGTTGTAAACGAACAGATCACGTTGAAACAGGAAGTCTTGCGTATATGATAGGATGTCGTAGGACTCGTGAGGTTTAACAATTACTTCTAGACAACGATACCATTGTGAAGCGTTGTCTACATATATCCATCTCTGTCTACAGTACATCGACTTCGCCATCCCTTGACAAAAAAAAAAAAAAGCTTCAATGGTTTTGTCCCCTTCTTGTCTGTAATCCATCCGCATCGCCAGTGTCCTTTGCCAAAACCATGCAAACCACCCCTGAATGAAGACGTAACAAAGGGAAATAAAATGGGGGAGGAAAGATGACAACTCCGTCGCTAATGTAGCCCCTGAACCTAAAACAATCGGAAGCAAAGTGCAAAAAGGTGTAGTTGTGAAGATGTGATCAAAAAGTCAAGCTCGTGAAACGCCCCTTGCTAGCAAACTCCTCGACCGTTGCTTGCGTGCGAAGAAATCTCGAGTGGGAAAGGATGGTGCAGATATCCAAAGGTGAGTGAGGGTCGGTAATGTCCGATGCTATGGGAGTAAGCTCCAAGCACGATAGACACAACTAAGGTGAGTGACCAAACAGATGGTACAAGGAAACGTCGAGATGTTTCCATCATCAGCGCCGACCACGCATGGCTTCCAAGGCCTGTCGCTTACGAGCCTCTTTCTCGGCCTTGAGTTGCTTCTCGAGTCGCTCTTCTTTGAGATCTTCGATTTTGGCAAGTCGCTCTGCTTGCCGCTCTTCGTCGTCGATATCATCCATACCCGCCTCCATATCTGAAGAACCATCGGAAGCATAATCATATCGTGGACCACCGTCGTCTTCTTCATCGTCATAGTCAATAAAATCATCCAGATCCTCGTCGTAATCGTCTTCAAATCGTGACTTTGAACGTGATGGACGAGGAGCTCGTGGGGCACTGAGTAATGCGCCACCACGAGGGGCTTCCTTCTTCTTCTTGCCGACGTCACCTCCTGGTCTGGGTCTGGCTGTGCCAGTATAACCAGTCGTAGCCATGGCGGCCTTCTTCACCTTCTTGGTTTCTTCCTCAGGGGGTGCAGCTCTGCCTGAGGACTTACTGCCGGCTATCTTGCCACGTTCTGCTTTTGACGGAGGTAAGGGTTTTCCGTTACGCGGATCCCTTCCGGTTCCAGACACAGGCGCGCCATTCCGTTGAGCTGGCCTTTGGCCTGGTTTCGCTGTACCGGAGTAGCCTGAGGGAGCAGGTGCTGAACGTTGCTTCATACTTTTGGCTGCTCGAGGATCGACCTTGGCAGGTGGCTCCTCCTTGACCTTCTTCAACGCACCACCTTCAACCTTCTTGTGTTGGATCTTACCAACTTGTCCCATCGATTGCTGGGCCTTCTGAGCCCGAGCAAGAATCTCGGCGAAAGACCCCTTCTTCGGTGGTGCTGAAGATGCGCTAGCGGGACCCGGTGACGGTCTGCTGGGGGCAACAGGCTTGGAGACCCTGTTACCCCCATTCATGGGTTTGGACGACAAGACGGATGGTTTACTACTGCCATTCGAGGGGTTCGAGGGTCGTTGTGAGGGTATCGATCTGTCGGCGGGTCGTGATGGGAGGTTGGGTCTTGAGACAGCAGTAGGGGATTGTGTCGTTCGTGGTGCCACGGTACTGGATAATGTGGTCACTCGAGGTGCCTTTGAAATACTCGATCGAGGATCATCGTCGGCCTTCCTCTTGGGTAACGTGTTCGACCGGACCAGGCCCTGTTTGGGGGGTACGGAAGACCCCTCATCACCACCGCTGATCTGGGCCAGGAGATCTCCAATCTTGAAAGCCATGGTCAACTTTTTCCTGATACTCATGAAGTTTGCCTCCGGACAGTTACTCACCGGCATCGCGTCGTTAATGTAATCAAAAAACTTAAAAATATCAGTTGACTAGAGTCCTCAAAGACAGAGAGGAACAAGTAGCCTCAGGCGTGGATTGTGAGTCATTGAGCGGCTGGCAAAAGCTTGTTCACTCGGTCTGTCGTCAGGCACTTTTTTGACGTCTTTAAACTCAAGAGTTTAAGACTTCCTGGTGATAAGAGGCGCAGAGTCGATAGGAGGGCTGTTCGTGGTCGTATTCGCTCGAAAATTTCATCAAATACGCCTGAAATACAGGCGATCACGAAACAAAAGAAGAGGAAAGCACACAGTTAGTGAAGAGCAAAGAATCAGTCAACAGCCAACTTTATGGGCGAGGCCATGAAATCAGGAAAGCGCCACAGGCTGAACGCAGTCACGTGGAGATTTCAAAATCTGTGGCGGTGCGTCTATCGGATCCGGCGTTTGTCTTGTTCCGATCTCCCCCGCCATCACCCTCAGGTCTCAAGGTTCAGGTGCTTTCGGCGTGAGTACGCGCCTAAAAACCCCGCTGCACGTGACCCCACGGTCTCGCCAAAGTACTGGTTCCCACAGGATCAAAAATCGCCTTTAGCTTTCACGGGATCGCGAACTTTTCTACTTTTTGTCACACCGAACAACCTCACCACCGAACTCGAAGGTTTCAGTCTCCGCCCAACTTGCGGTTAAAGTGATTGATTTCTCGTGTTCTCTTCCGACTTCAGATGTGAGTATATAACAGTGCCTTTCCCCCCCTGCTTGGACTCGACGAGCGGAACATCTTTTCAATTAAGATCTTTTTTCTAATATCTTTTGGAATCAGAAACCACTATCAAAATGAAGCACCTCGCAGCTTACCTTCTTCTCGGCCTCGGAGGCAACACCTCCCCCTCTGCCGCCGATGTCAAGGCCGTTCTCGAGTCCGTTGGCATTGAGGCCGACGACGAGCGCCTCAACACCCTGATCTCCGAGCTTGAGGGCAAGGACATCCAGGAGGTAAGATTAAATGACACTCACTATGAGACTGTACTGTACTAACAATCATCCAGCTCATTGCTGAGGGCTCTGAGAAGCTCGCTTCCGTTCCCTCCGGCGGTGCTGGCGGTGCCGCCGCTGGTGGTGCTGCTGCCGCTGGCGGTGCCGCTGAGGAGGCCAAGGAGGAGGAGAAGGAAGAGGAGAAGGAGGAGTCCGACGAGGATATGGGCTTCGGTCTCTTCGACTAAGCGATCTCTATCTAAAGATCTGCACGGTTACGCCCCCTCACGAATTTCGAAGTTGCTACGCACGGGTTGTTCACCAGTTCTTATGTGTCACTGGCGTGGATGGATTGGCCACTCATGGCTGGATTGGGTCTCTGTAAAAATGGGATAACTACGGTCTATGAAAATTAAAAAGGCGGTTCGGCTCTTCGAATGTTTTGGTTCCACCGTGAATGATCTTCCGTGAAAGCTTGTCTTGGTGCATTGTCATGCTTCGGTGAAGCCACACCATCTGGTTCTAATTAGGGTTTCTGGCATGCCACACTTTGTGAAGTATGACTGTTTCGTCTGGCGGCGTGTGGCATCACACAACTTACCCTATGGCTGATGATAATGATATAGAAATGATTCTCATTTCGTTGGCCAGTTCCTTAGGAAGTAAAACCTTGAGGCCTTGGTTCAGGGGCCCAACGATGATGAACGAACAAGCCTCCCAAGTTTCATTGTAAACTCTCATCAATACCGTATTTTATCGCCTCAGTGACCCTGAAATTTCCTGGCCTTTTCTAAGCAGTCAGTTGTTTCTGCGTAACATTGGTGTGCTTGGTCAAACTGCACTGATCATTGCTCGACCATGTGGTGTTAGGCGATGTCCGTATTGTGCAAACATGATGAGTTTCATCAGTCAATTATGACTTAGAACAAGTCGTCAAGCCTTTCCTTTGTTCTCATATGACCTCAGCGGCTCAAGTCTCTCCTGTGCTTTCTTCATCTGATGATCAAGTTGAGCTTGGCCGTCGAGGTTCTGAGACTAAGCATTGACCTCAGCAATTTTCAGCACCAACTGCGACTTCTTTGTTGTCTCGAGTCAATCTCGGAGTGTGCGATTCAGTTTCATGTCATCGAAGTCTTTGTTTTCCGGCAGGTTTTTGATGAGTTTTTACGTCTATGGTTGGTGCCTTTAGATCTTGGATTTGGTACACTTTAATAAACTCATATAGTAAAATAACTTATTGTTTTCATAGTACTAACAAGCTATAATTGTGAGTGACTGAATCCAAGTCAAGGGTATGAAGTTTGAGATATCCCTAAGCCATCCACAAGATTAAAAATCTCTGATATCGTAAAGTATAAGTGAGTTTTAGAAAAACACAAAAACCGCATCATCACAAAATGCTTTCCCTACAGAACTCCCGTGTAACATGACACTCCCGTTGAACGCCGCTTTATAGTGATTCGCATACACCGTAATATGTACGACCTGCCTTGTTGAATTTCGATTACGTGACAACTATTTCGTGGGACGGTATCCCTGCTCATCCCCGTTCCATGAGAATCCCCTTCCGTCATTGTTGTTGTTGTTGTTGTTGTTGTACGCGGGGAGAGGAGAATGGTTGGGGTCTGGAGAGCCAGGAAGTTCCACGGGGGCGATTTGCTCGTGAGGCTTGGGAGTTGTAGCGGGAGAGGCGGCCATGGGTGGTTGATGGTAACCCTCGCTGTAAAGAGTTAGAACAAGCAGATGAGAGCGAGATTAGATAAACTTACTGGTATGAAATGGGGGTTCCATCTTGAGCGACCATGCCGGGGTGTGTTCCATAGGGCATCGACTGGTGAGGGCTGAGAGGAGGGCTCTGGCCGTAAGGAGCAGCCACAAGCCCAGGGCTCTTCTGAGCAGCCCAGGGATCGGCGACACTTGGGTGAGGCGAGTAAGGGTTCTCGACAACTGGAGGGGCAGAAGGAACACTGTTGCGGAAACTCTTGCGATAGGCCTTGTCGAAGCCACCTCGTCGTCCACAGAGGTAGAGAAGAGCACCAGCGAGGAGAAGAACAGCAGCACCACCGACGGCAATACCAGCAATGGCTCCAGTAGAGAGAGACTTCTTGCCGCTTCCGCTGCTCTCGTCATCTTCATCACTGTTGTCGGCGGTCGGTTCAGATGTTGCGCCAGTAGAAGTTGACTCTCCCTCCTTTGGCCAAGGGTCTCCGGGTCGTAGTTGCATGTCGACGTCCTCTGCGTTCTTGAGCCATCCTTCAATTGTCTCATTCTTGGACTGTTGCATGTTATGTTAGTTTATGAGTACCATGTATGCAACAGTGTAGATCTTACAGGGTTGACGACACCCATCATCTTCCACTTGGAGCAGGACTCTGGAGCTCCGCAGTAGAAGAAGAAAGGATCAGTATCGTTGACGCGAACTCGGTATCGAGGGCCCTTTTTTTGAGTGTTAGCATCTTGTCTTGACCTGAGCCGAGGCTGAGAGACTTGATCAACTTACATCGTCGGTGATGGCCTGAACCTTTTGTGTGCCGCTTGAGAAACCCTGGCGGTTGACGCCGATATACTCATAGGGGATACATGGGTTGTCATAGTCTCCCCGAATAACCCAGTGGTCGGTGGGATAGAAGCGCCATTCAATAATATCACCAACCTCGGCCTTGACCTCGTTTGGTGTGAACTTGTGACCGGACTGTATACTAATTAGCATCGATGTGTCTTTATGTGGCCATGATGTTAACTTACTGCTCCAACATTGACAGTGTGTGTTACTGCCTCTCCAGATGAAGTTCCTGTGGAAGACTCCTCAGCTGTTGCTGTAGGTTCGTCTGTTGTTGTTTGAGCCCAGGCCGTAGCAAGAGCCGCCGTGAGGACTAGCAATGACTTTGAAACCATTGTGAATTAGTTAACACTGAGGAACAGCTTGAGTAGAGCAAGCAGGTTTCTAGGTCAAGAGTGAAAGTGACGAAACAAAAGAGAAACAAAACGAGAGAAAGAGGAGGAGGAGAAACGAGGCGGGAGGAGCTGAGTAATGAAGAGAGAAATGTCACAGTCCACAACAGACGGGAACGGTAACCCTCGTCCCTTTTACCTTGCCGTTGTACCACGGCGAACCCATAGGGCAGTACATGACAGGGCAGGGGATGATATTGAAGGAGGCAGGGCTAGACAAAGGCGGGATAAGGAGGTCTGACAGTAGACAGCTCGAGCATCTCTTGGCTTCGAGTCAAGAGACTAGGTAGTCTAGGGGGGGGGGCCTTGAGAGTTTCTGGGGGCTGAGCGAATGCACTGCTCTGCTTCGCTGCTTCGGTTCAGCACACCATCTGCTTCTATCTGTGGATCTGCTCTACGAGTTCCCGTACGTATATGGGCCTGTCTTGTTGGTGGAGGATGCATGGGTCAGAGGTGAACAAAGGAGCCAAGATGGCCAAAGCCCGCTCACTTTTTCTCACTCTCGGCGATCCCACTAGGTAACTCAGCCCTGTTCAGATTGAGATGAGTTTCACGAAGCATTGATCTTTTGCTGTCTTTTCGTTCTTTTGCTCGAGTTACTAAAATCATACTATATGTGTAGTCGTGATCGTTGGCTTTGTTAGTTTCAAGATAGAGTTGGCCACTATGCTTAAACCCTAGACTTAAAGTCTCCCACCAACCACTACAACCAAAGTACTTCACATACTTTACGTACTGTACACTGCAGCACAGTAGAAAAGTCTTTCTCCCTCAAAGGATTTTTCTAATCTCCACTGTCAGCTTATTAGCCAAATTCGACTCTGCTGTGCTGTGCTGGACTCCAATGCTCAGACTGTCGAACAAGGTACCGTACCGACACAGTAAGCACTATCCAAGGATTATATGTAGGGATGTTCTATATCCGACCAGTCAGCACCAGCCTCAACTAATAAGCAGCAATTTGAGGTTGCATTTGCTGGGCTTAGTATCCATGCCAAGCACTGCAGCAACGGACACTAGTTATTTTGGGGCCCAAGATTTCAACCTCACCTCTTCGCTTTAGCTCTTCTCTTTTGCCTGCAGCTGCAACTCCATAACAAAGGCTGAGCAACACGGCCGAGGTTTGTTTCTTTCGGAGCAGTTGGCCCGTTGTGGGTTAACCAAGTTTATTCCTGGCCACTCCGCAATTTGCTATGAAAATCATCTCAGCCTTATACACCAGAGACTCACTATCTACTACTGTACAGGCGGGAGGATGAATGTCACACTTCTTCACCCAGCAGTGACACGTTGCTTTTCTCTTGGCTTGGCTGATCAAATTGGGACTTTGGGGTCTCTCCAAATATGTAAGATCGGTTAATGCAGACAAGGATTATATATCCTTGCCCTGCAAATTCGTCTCTCGTTTCTCGGGTCCTTTCCACGCGTCCTTCCAAGTCCCTCGCTCTTAGCTCTGTCTCACTCGTCAATCACATATCTCATCATATCGGCCAAAACTTGGTATCTAATGGTTCGCTTGTGAACGAGAACAAACTCCATGATAACCTGCATAAAATCTTACTCTACAAGACTCTTCTCCACCAATAGACATCGGATAGATCCTCGGTCATTGGCATATGATCCAGATCAACAATCTCCTCACCCAATTCATTTGGCCCCCAATAGTTCTTCTTCTCCTCCCCGAAGCATGCAACCTCACCCCAAAGTTGTTTTGCCTCATGGGCCAGAGAACCAAGAGTCTTGAATCTTGCCTCTTCTCACACCTTTCCAGAGTCAGCATCTTATTCCCGACCTTGCAGACTTGAGAGCGCATGCGTGCATCGTATTCCGATATGATCAACCCTTGGCTCTCTGTTACTGGTTACCAAGACTGACACTGATGATGAGGCAAAGTAGAATGTGGAATTCCAAATGAACGACTCCCAGCTTCCCCAAGAGACCTAGTGTCAGCAAAGATCTGCAAATATCTCGACCAGGCTCTCAAATCGGATCAGACCCCAGTTGGAAGCACATGCATATTTCAGGCGTTTTGGTTGCTTGGACACTTGGCAAAGTCAGCTCCTTCAGGCCTTCCAGCCTCTGATACCATGAAACTGAACATTCTCTGAGGCTCATGATAAAGAATCTCTGCTGTGGCAATGACAGGCTCTCGGTGGCCATGCAACAGCAAGATCTAACTAAGCACTTTGTCATCCTTCATCACGGCCTAGAACTTGCCTTGTCACAATCATCTCTAATACGAAGAAGGATGAGGCCGTGTTCTCAGGCATCAAAGTGCCATCTTCCAAGCCCAGCCTCGGTGTCTAAACCACCATGGTACTGGACTGCGCCTTGAACGGGAGTCGAATTCATCCGAAGAACTCCTTCATCTGCCGTACTCGAGATTCAAGCCCCTTCTTCAATCCTTCTTTTGCCTAGGATGTCACGTTGGAACGGTTCCTGCAGCCTGTATCAGCAAGAAATATCAGCGGTTCTTGATGGCTCGCAATCAGCCTAAGATGCCCTGTATTCGATGTCATAAGATGGATTATCTTTGCCCTCTTTCTGTGTTCTCTGACCTCATACCTATCAACAGGTCTTGTTTTCACTGAATGCAAGGACAACAATCTTGGACAATATCTCAGCTTACGTCTATTTTGTAAGTTTGACCAAAATATACAAACCTCCTATCCAGTCATCTGGCCAAGGCTTTTTCTGCAAGCAAGTACAGCCCGCAATTCTCCTCGACGCCTGGAGGACCAGTGTTTTTCGGTGCTCTGCTGGAAAGCAGGACTACCCAAGCAGAATCGATAGGTTGACTGAACTACCATAATCGAGATACAAGTATGGTTCCACACGTATGATACCTTACCATATCTCGATACAAGATGGATTTATTGAAGTATGGCAAGTCGAATGCTGCCGTTTCTGTCTCCTGTCTCGTGGTATCGTCCCCAGTCCGAATAATTATTGTCAATTTGGCAAGAATTTATCGCCCCAAGAGTGGTTGTGCTGTCTAACTAGAAATACTACGTAGTGTCGGCTGTGTCTGCCCATAAGCTGCCAAGTCAATGACAGAGTGAGAATGTGTTCATTGCTGTCATCGCCTGTGTCCAACTAGCTGAGTCGTGTGTAAGCATCTTCTCAGTCGACAACCAAGCGTTGCTCTTCGACCTTGGCTAGCCACTATTGCCATGGCTCTTTAAAGGAATTGCTGTCCCAAAACAACGTTGGTTGATCCAATAGACGAGATGGGGTGTCGAAAGAGTTACACCCATTAACGAATAGCCTGGTACAGAGTCGGACACAAGTTGAACAAGCCCGCTTTAGCAGTTTGGACAACGATGGAGAGATGACGGCAAATCAAAATCGTATTGAAATCTTTATCGACAAAAAAAACCTCTCTACAAGGTCTTGCTCTTTTTATCCTTCTTACTTGTTGAGCCTCCAGGCAGTAGGTCGCTCTCTTGGATAAGCTTAAAGAAGCACCATAGATAACAGATAATGAAACCTGCAGCACCAACTCCAACATTTGCCACAACCCAGAGGTCAGGCTTATCAGCAGGAGGTGTTACAAATGTGTCAAGAACATGCCACGCACCCATGGCTACATAGAACAGCAGATGCAATAATGCTGTACCCCATTGCAACCAGGCAGCTTGACCTTCTTGGAAGTAGGCGCTCAAAGAGGTCGGTGGGAGACCAAGCAGGTAGGACCAGAGGAGGGTCAAAACCGCATATGGAATCCTCAGGTCGACCCGTTTGAGCAAAGGGAACATAGTCCAGACTCCCAAGAGGTTGGCGAAGCCCACCCAAGCTCGTGTGTCCTTGTTCAACCCGTGCTTTCCAGCCAGAAGTAAGGTCATGGGCATCAATGGAAGCAAGACACTCTTCTCGTGCACCTGGTAGCTAAACAGGAAGAAGCCCCAAGCTGTGGCAGCAAAAGCCAAAGGAAGTGTGGACTTTCGTGGTCGCAGGAAGAGGATAATGTTAGGCGGGATAATCGAACCAAGAGTAGCACCAAGAGCTGCTTTTTGAAGAAGAGCTGTTGGCCACTGTCGGAGTTTTATAAGGACATTGGCAGCGCACCAAAAGTTGGCAACCTTGTCCTCGAACAGACCACGCGCGAATGGGAAGACACGGTGGACCATCTGAACCAACTGTTCCACAATAGGCCAGTAAAAGGCTTTAGTGTCTAGAATCTCGACAAGCTGAGGAAATAAGGGAAGCGAAGGAGGATCCTTGGAATCTCCATGAGCATCGATGCCCTGGCTCTTGTCATAGAGTGTGCCAAGAACCAGAGGCAGGATTAGGATGGCAAAAGAAACGGCTGTGACAAGAGCAATACCGAACAGCCTGGTAAAGTCAAGTCGAGGGTAAACGCAGCGACCGAGAAGATACGAGAAGACACTGAAGGCATAATACAGCGCCATCTGCTTGAATCCCAGCGCGCCGACGAAGAAGACAGCAGCCCACTTGTAGCGCTCAGCCAGCATACTCGACATGCTCGCCATGACAAATCCGAGCATAACGGTGTTGTACTGGAAGTGAATATGGTCGATAAGAATGGTGGCAGGCTGCATTAGGATCGCGACGAGCGCAAGCCATGCTGTCCAGTTGGTAACCCCTTGGAGTCTGCTATATCGTCGCACGAAGACAATGGCGGCTGGGACGTATATGAGGTACTCCGAGATAATGACTGTAGCCCTCATGAAGATCTTGAGGTTGGAATCCTGGTTTCCTCGAGAGGTGAAGAGCGCGAACCACGAGGGATCGATGAGAGAGCCAATCTTGCCCAGAAGCCAGCTGTGGTAGGCCGTCAGGGGAGGGTAGTCGAGACCCCACCATTGAAGATCGTGGAAATACCATTGCGATATGGGAAGCTGTGTCGTGACCTCCATCCAATGCCGCTGCGCTTCGTAGTCTCCAAACATGGGCGGTTTACTGAACCCTGCAAATCAAGCTCCTCGTTAGCGAAAGGTGTCATGATGGTCAACTCGAGCGGCCATCCTTACCAGAATATCCCCACAAACCAGCAGCCCATCGAAAAAGACCAACCACCATGAGAATCACAGGCAGAACCTCCCATTGCGACAAAGAAGTCCGCGCAGGCCATAGAAACGCCGCAAGAGGGAACGCGGGCGCCCGTACTAGGGCTTCTGTGCGAGGAGCCTTTTCGCTGCCGCCATTGCCAGGCTTCTTAGTATTAGCCTTGCGACGAGGCTTGTGCGGTGACGGAGAAGGACCAGCCATTGTCACCTCGAGATAGCGATAGTCGTCATTAACAAGAGCGGTTCGGTTGATGAAGGAGGAGAGAGCGTGCGTGGAGCTCTGAAGCGAAGCTCTAAATGACATTCAATGCGACCCCGGAAATTTTGGTGGAGCTTGTATTTGAGCATCGGCCGAAAAGGAGCTTCCGAGCCCCGGAGCCAGAGACGTCACTTGAGCAGTGCGTAAACAGCTGATACGCACACAGTATGGTGATATCGTCAGGTCTGGACCAAGAGCTTGGCAAAACAATTGAACTCAAAACTTGATCTTCACTCTTTTTGTTACTGCAAATCTCGCTATACTCAACCTCAGAGTGAGGCCTGTTTTCTTCTAATTCAAAATGCCGTTCCCTTTCATTCTCCCGACGACTTCGGCTTTCTCATTCTCATCAAGCTTCAGCTCCGAGTCTCATCCTTCACTGCCCCTCAACGCCAGCACATATCGCGGGGTAGTTCGAGATGCCCTGAAAAAGCACAAGAGACTTCCTCCAAGCTCTCAGGTCTCAAATCTAAACACAGTTATTTCCAGCGTCAATGGCTACATCCCATACCTACTAGCGGTGGACGACGGTCTAAGTAACAAGGGTCTGGCTATCGTCACGCCAAAGACGCCCCCGGCTATCGAATGGAGACCAACTTTATCTGGCGAAGTCGTCCCAGGACGTGAGAGAGCCAGAGTCAAGATTTCATCTCTAGAACATGAAATTGCCTTTGTACTTTCAACTCTGGGCTTCTCTCATGTTCTTATAGCTCGATCTGCCTTGCAACCACTTTATTCAACGAGTAGCGAGTTTCTCGGGGCCCAAGAGCGAACAAATGCAGTCACAACCGCAACAAAATGTCTCCTCGAAGCTGCTTCCGTGTATGACTATCTCGCAGGTCGAGGAGAGCATGCTACAGCTACCCCTCCATGTCCCGATGTTGCTCCCGGAACAGCTCGAGCCTTGTGTTCTCTAGCATTGGCTGAAGCTACGTTACTAGCCGTTCTTAAAGACGATCCGTATCCAGCAATAGTCGCTCAGGACCGGAACAAGAACGACAAGGAGTGGATGTTCAAGGCCCCTGAGATTCCAAAAGTTCGTGCCCATCTTTATGCCCGGCTGTGTTTAGCAGCCTCAGAACATGCAGCCAAAGCATCATCTCTATGCAGCACAGCAGGTTCTGGCTCGCATAAGATCAGTAGTGCTCTTCTGAAATATCTAGAAGATCTTCGCCGAACATGTCGAGCTCGCGCTTGTCGTTTCTTTGGAATCGACGCCGAGATAGGTGGCCAGGTTGCAGATGGCATTGGATGGGTTCGTGCCGGCTTATCAGAGCTAGGTGTTGAAATCAAAGACAACAACAAGAAGGGACTAAGCTTCAGTCGATTAAAGAAAGATTTCACAGAAAAGCGCGAAGATCGACGTGTGGATAAAGAGTCTGCATGGGGAAGTGATGCTGGTAAGATGGAGGAGATTCGAGTACTAGAGATGCTCGATGCCAAGTGGAACAAAGTTAACGATACGGTAAGCACTATATCAAGAATACTATGGTATTCGCTAACATGTGTGCCAGATGAACACACAAGCAATACCCCCCATCAACACACTCCTCAGCAAGATGCCGTCGGGGCGAGAGATTCATACGCTCAAGCCCTACGAGGTGCCCTCACTGGACAGGGATATTTTCGAAGCCATGCGCGCACCGCCTGAAGACGATGATACATATGTCGATGACCTAAGTTCAGATGACGATGTCAAGGGTGGACCTTCAGCACCAGTTGGTGCGTTCCCAGGAACGGTAGATGATTATTCACGAAGTCCAAGCACACCAGGCAATGCCTACTACTAGTTCTGGGAAAGTTTTAGGTAGTTTTAGAGTAGAACGTGTCGTATAATTAGATAATCAACAATCTCAAATGCCTAGGTAAGGATATCTTCCTGAGAGGTACAGATTTCCAATGCGAAGAACAGTTCCATCGCCAATACTCTTGCTACCTCAAGTGAAATCAGGATCAGTAGCATCCCGTTTAACTAGTTGAGTTCGTGATGGGATCAGGGGTTGGTGTGATAAGAGTGATGGTAATGTCTGGAGTGATAGGGGTGATGGTAGGTGTAGTAGTTGGTGTGGTAGGAGTGCATGGCGGCGGTGTAGGATACAGCTCAGGAGAGCAAATAGGATAGCATCTAGTAAATTAGCAACTATGATATTCTACGCTCGGATATATTTGGATTTGGATTAACTTACCCTCCGTACATGACACCACAGTCATTAATAGCATCCACGCAAAGGGTGGGACAGGCGCTTATGGTGTTGGTGCTGAAGGGGACCGCGGCAGCAAGGCCAGCGATAGCGGAAGCGTTAATGATAGCTTTGAAGAACATGATGATGTTTTAGGTAGTTTGTTAAGATGTGAAGTGTAAAGTTTGAGGTGTGAAATTGTGGATGTTGATATCAAGGTTTGTCTTCTGCTGTAGGTAGGAGTTACCAGACTTTATACGTATTCAGCTCCTACCATGCAATCAACAATTTTCTATGATAGAACCAAATACTCAAACTCTTGTCAACATTAACTTTACCATCTACTTCAAAGTGAGCATCATGGCTAGTATACACGGTTCAGCATTCCGCAGGCCGGCAGTTGTTGTGAGACATGATGGCGATCTTCAATATGTGTAACGTAGCCGTGGAAAAAAAGTTAAGGCTGTCTTTAAATCAAGTACCAAACACCAAGGTGCTGGCGTTTTTCAGAACATATTGTCTTGGCTCACAAAAAACGAACGTCACAAACATACCAACGAGCTCATACACTTACTGCCGCCTGTCATGTCAGATGGTCTTGACGAGAATGACTATGATTCCCTGCTCGATGAAAGGATCTTTTGATGCAGGGAGGTTTATCACTGTTGTAAGGAATCTTAATAACACCTCGAAATTCAAGGCCACAGTCGTGCACATGCCAAAAGAACGCAAGCAAGGTTCAGACAAGCTTCTGGCTATTATAGTTACGATTCACGTCTGAAAATTCTCCGAAGCCACATATTGGATATCCCGGTACATAACTTGATCCACTTGCTCTAAATACACATTTTGTATGAAGTTGTTCCATCATTAAAAGCCACTCTAAACCGTCCCGAAGCCACTCTGCAGGTACTGTACACTGCTTCAACCAACCCCCTACTCCAATTCATGTGAAAACTGTCGGTCTTTCTCATCCTTGTGAGCTAACGGAATGTGTCTCGTAGCATTGTTTGTTGATCATGTCACGTATGTCGATCATTGGGGATCAGCACTCGCTGTCTTCATGCCACAGACTCGTGTTGTATAAGTGGTGAGAAGGCCAAGAGGTCGTGTGAAGGGGGGAAACCAGTTCAGGAAGAATGATAGTTTCGACTCGAAGCTCGAGGATTAAGGGCGAATTGAAAAGTATCGACGTTCAGCATGGCCCTTGCTTGAAGACAATTCAGCAGGGGCTCGATCAGCGATTGCAACTGAGCCAGCCAGGGCGGAGGGTCAGAATCGCAGCTGCCGAGCAATTTTCCGAGTTCTTAAGTCTCAATTGGTCTGTATATGGTGCTCTTTCTTAAACACGGGCAGGCTTTTCGAGGCGCTTGAGAGTACGGTATCGTAAGGTCGGGCTGGCGAGCGTAGCTAAAGTCAGTTTACAGAATCATGCCCGAACGAACACAAGAAGCTTGATAACAGTACAGGAACCAGGGGTGAACGATCAAGAAAATAATATTGCCAAGTTTGCTATAGAACACAGCGTGGAACTCCCATCCATAGCCTATACACAGGGTTAAAGTGCTAATAATCTCATACGCAGATTTTGCTCTGCGACAACCCTTTAAATGCTTCGCTTCTCCCTCCAATCGTCACATCGTTTTCGCGACATATTCGTAGTTTTGTTAATCTAGTTGCCGAAAGCCATCTGCTTCTTGATCTCGGCAATGGCCTTGCCAGGGTTAAGACCCTTGGGACAGGCTCGTGTACAGTTAAGAATGGTGTGGCAACGGTACAGGCTCATCGAGTTCTCGAGGTTGGTCTTTCGCTCGGCGGTGCGCTCGTCACGAGAGTCGGCGAGCCATCGGTAAGACTGGAGAAGGATAGCGGGGCCAAGGTACTCCTCAGAGTTCCACCAGTAAGATGGGCATGAGGTAGAGCAGCAGGCGCAGAGAATGCACTCGTAGAGACCATCGAGCTTACGGCGGTCCTCCTTAGTCTGTCGGTACTCCTTGCCCTGAGAATTGGGTCAGTAAATGTAAGATTCCGTAAGTGAGAAAGGGGTCGTACGTCTTCAGCAGGGGTATCGCGCTGAAGGTAGGGCTTAATGCTCTTGTACTGCTTGTAGAAATGTGTCAAATCAGGGACAAGGTCCTTGACGACATAGGTGTGAGGAAGAGGGTAGATCTTGACGTCGGAAGCAGCCTCAGTGGGAATTCGGCCTGAAAATACGTTAGCACTTCAATTTCCGATATGATTTGCCGCATGCGACCCGGGTGAAGGGGTACATACACAAGCAAGCAAGAGTGTTCTGTCCGTTGATGTTCATAGCGCAGCTACCGCAGATACCCTCACGGCAACTTCGTCGGAAGGTCAGAGTAGGGTCGAGCTCGTTCTTGATTCGGATGAGGGCATCAAGAATCATAGGTCCAGTCTTGTTGAGGTCCAGAGTGTAGGTCTGAAGACGAGGCTTCTCGCTGGGGGTATCGGGGTTCCATCGGTAGATTTGGAAAGACTTGAGGTTGGCATCAGAGTCTTTAGGAGGCTCGCTGACTGAGGCCATAGAACGAGTGAAGACAGCACCAGGTCGGAAAGCAGCCGTTCTTGAGAAGGCTCCGACAAGTCGGGAAGAAGATCGAAGAGCAGCCATCTTGTCGAATAATCGAATCGAGGAAGTACAATTGCGATTGGGACCGGAGGAGAAGGACAGTCAAACTTCGCAATGTTTAGTTGGAGCTGTGGTCAGACAATTGACAGGAAAGAAATGCTGTGCAATCTCCTCCGATAGAGTTGAATTGTCTATTCGCAAAGGGTGGCGTATCGAGGATTCTCGTCGTCATGTATTGGGTTGGCAAACCTTCCTCGGTTATTGCAGTTTACACTGGGACCTACGGCTGACCTCTGGCCAATCACAAATTTGGAATTGTCAACTTCGGCTTCGCTGGTCTCGGAATCGGCAGGAACAACGCTCGTGAAACCACGTGACGTGACTTCCTCGCGGATATAGATCGCGGATCAACAGCGGGTATCAATAATTGCGGAGATGAGATTCCGGGAAATATTGGAGAAGCATGCAGTGGCTTGAACCATGCACCGCCTCCTTTTATCTTGCATAATTTGACAAGGTATTTGTGGCTTGCCTCTTTGTTCCGAGGAATTGGTTGTTGTGAAAGGATATTGGAGGGGCTTGGCCAGTCAAGATTAGATAACAAGTTGGTAAATCGGCGCTCAACAACTTTGTTTCTCCGTTCACGATCCCACTTCTCTCATGACACCAATTTTTTCTCTTACGATCTCCTTGGCAAAGATGATTTCTCTGTAATTTCTATCAAAGTTTCATCGTCACCAATATCTTAATCCTCCTCCGATCCTCGCTCCAGCCCGTCACTATTCGCATCAATTCTTGTCTCTGGACGATCCACTTTCTTGCCCTCTATGGCTGCACCCTACAATCGACTTGCTACGGCTTCATTGCGAACGCTTGCTAAGGGTTGGTCGCATTGCCCGTACAATACTCGACAATCCGCAATTCTAACTGTGCCAGCTTCCACGCAATCCTGCTCCCGACTCCGTGCTTATCCTCATGTCGCAATGAGTTCGTGCCCTCGTTCCAGACTCTACTCCACCTCGACCGATGCTCCTCGATTCTCTTACCATGTCGCATCCTCCTTCATTGCCAAGGACAGGCCATACGACCCCTCCACTCACGTCTTCCACTTCAACCCATACAATCGCATTCAACCCCCTCGAAACCGTCGACCTTCCGCTCGACCCGAATCTGGGCACGATGCCTTCTTTGTCAGCCGGATCAACGACTCCGGGTCAGTAGCCTTTGGCGTTGCTGATGGTGTTGGGGGCTGGGTAGATTCCGGTGTCGATCCCGCTGATTTCTCACACGGATTTTGCGATTATATGGCATTGGCTGCCCACGAACACCAGACTAACTCGGGGCCTCCCTTGACAGCAAGACAGTTGATGCAGAAGGGATACGAAGCAATCTGCAACGACAACAGTCTTCGCGCTGGCGGAAGCACAGCGTGTGTCGCTATTGCTGGAGCAGATGGAAACCTGGACGTTGCGAACCTTGGTGATTCCGGCTTCTTGCAACTTCGACTCAATGGAGTTCATACATATTCCGAACCTCAAACACACGCCTTCAATACTCCTTTCCAACTATCTCTCGTACCTCCCAGCGTTGCTGCTCGCATGGCAGCGTTTGGTGGTGCTCAGCTTAGCGACCTTCCCAGGGATGCTGACGTTACCCAACACGCGCTCCGTCACGGCGATATTCTTGTTCTTGCGACCGACGGTGTTCTAGACAATCTCTTTAACCAGGATATTCTACGAATCGCCAGTCGAGTTCTGGTATCCACAGGCGCCTGGGTAATGACTGATGCTGGTGGTGTGCGCGTTGCGGATTCGCTAGAGCCTCTGGTTGAGTTCCCTGAAGCCTCCGAAGGCAAACGAACAGCTACACTCCAGAGCGCACTCGCTACGGAAATCGTGACAGCCGCCAAGCGAGCCAGCGTCAACACAAAACTTGATGGACCATTCGCCAAGGAGGTCCACAAATACTACCCCCAAGAAAACTGGCACGGCGGCAAAGTCGACGATATTTGTGTCGTGGTGGCAGTAGTTAACGAGACGACCCCCGCTGTAAAGAGCAAGCTATGATTTCCTTTGTTATTCGATTTACGGCGCGATTTTATGATAGAGCAGAGGACATCTTATAAAGACGGGAACGCAAGCATTTTGGTGATTTATTATCTTGGGACGTTTTGGAGTCATTAAGTCACATAGACGGCAGGGGAAGCGCCGGCTTGCTTGAATCATGGGGTTGTATATGGGCTGGCGTCAAGAGATGGGATCATATACATTCTTAATTCTAAAAGTAGTTCTGATTTGTATTATCAGACTTGAGTCCATCAGATAAGATGAGTACGATGTTGAAACCGATATGTAGTTGTTCTTATGATAAATTGGATCACTTATGAGCTATGACAAGGAGCCCACCGACTACAATATTAAAACTATGGTGATGTGCTCATTCAAGGCTATTTTATGTCTTTCACATGCTGTGGACTCGAGATGTTTCCATGATGAGTTGAAGTGCAGGGTAATCCGAGAGTGGATATAAGCACACAACCATGACATCACCAGCTCATGGTGTAAGAGAGCCCATATTTCAGTACCAACCTGGAAGAAATTCATCATCACGATACATGCAGCAGGCGTCTGAGGGAAAACATGTCGGAAATATATTTTGTAAGACTGGCTAAATAATCAAGGTTCTGATCATGATACACTTACTCACACATTCATAGGCTGGTGCTATTGCAGCATTTACAGTAGATGTCTTGGTCTACCCTCTCGATACCATCAAGACTCGTTTGCAGAGTCAAGACTACCTCGAGACATATTCTGACAGCTCGAAAAAGAACATATGGGCTGTACGAGGACTCTACCAAGGGATTGGAAGTGTAGTCCTGGCTACTCTTCCAGCAGGTGTGTAATAGAAGACGGAATATGAGGAATTGCTGGCTTACACAATTCACAGCGGGTCTATTCTTCTCGACATATGAGAGCGCCAAACGCATCATCGGCAATGCGACGCCATTACCACAACCTCTAGTTCACTCAGCAGCCTCAGGTGTGGCAGAGATGGCATCCTGCTTAGTCCTCGCACCAGCAGAGGTCATCAAGCAAAATGCCCAGATGTTGCAAAATGACAGTCATGGGGTTGGACGATCTGGATCTTCTACCTCCTTACAAGCATTCCGTCAGTTGACCGGTGATGGAGTATCACGACGCCTTTTTACAGGCTACACAGCACTCGTCGCACGAAATTTACCATTCACAGCTCTTCAATTTCCTATATTCGAGCATGTGCGAGCAACATATTGGAAATCGCGAGGCTCCGGTTCTAGGGAGCCGGGGCTGATCGAGACGGGGCTCGCTACGGGTTTAAGTGCCGGAAGTGCGGGATCAATAGCTGCTTTCATAACGACACCGAGTGATGTCGTCAAGACGAGGATGATGTTGAGCGCCGGAAATCAGAGCGAGAATTCGACACAAGGCCAGAGCGAAGTCGCAGCCAAGATGGAGGGAAAGCAACCAAAGAAGGGGGCGTGGACTGTCTCGAGGGAGGTTTACCAAGAGAGGGGAGTGCGGGGATTCTTCCGGGGTGCGGCTCTGCGATCTGGGTGGACGATGCTAGGGAGTGGACTCTATCTGGGGTCGTATGAGATGGCCAAAGTTTGGTTGAGAAGGGGAAAGACAGATGTGGAGGACGATGGTCCGTTGTGATGGTGCGCGATATTAGTTGTGATAGACCAATTAGACATTCAACCATATGTTCTAGCGATTTCTATATCAATTGACTGACATAAAGACCCCAAAGGATTATATCACACAATTACAATAATTATGAAGTTATACAATGATCAACGAGCACGATCGTAGATCGGATGTCGACATCCCCGTGGCTTCTGACGTCTTCAGAAAGTTGTGTGCGACAAGGGAGACTCGTAACCCAGAGAATTCATTCGACAATGCCAGATTATGTCTTCAATAGGGTTAGACTATAACCAGAGGGCACGATGAGAACGAAGATCATGTCCTCCAATTATGCTGCTTCAAAATATGCGTGCAAACGAAGCTTCTCAGAACTCTAAGAGTTGACTTTGACTGAGAGTTTATGACGGTCTTTTTGGCCTGCAGTTTGTAAATCGATCATCTGACGAGTAAGTGCCAACAAAGAGTCATTCTTGTCAAGTGTTCGGCTGACCTCGAATATGTAGTATTGTATCTGTATGGTGTAGTAGTAATTCAAGATGGTCGGTTGGGTCGTACCGTCGGCCATTTTTTTTTTTTAGCGCCAGCCGCAGGCACATGTCATTGCAGTTTGGCCTGCGTTAGTCTCAGCCATTTTGTCAAGGACCCCTGGTTACATAAAGTGTAATTCCTTCTTTGTTCCGACTCTCCGCCTTGTCCTTCCAAGGATGCCCGAAACCGGTGAAATGGTTGACGAAGCGTTCTTCTGGCGGTGAAGGAAGGATCTCGCTCTTTATTTGTAGCCGATCCCGGCATTTCATCATGGTTTGGTGAGAAGTCGCCATAGATACATGTCTCTGATATGCAAGATTCCGGATCTCTCAGAGACAACGAGAATTCCGGTGGACTTCGTTATTCTGCGAAGCCGTTTGTAGTATTCCAGCAAAAACGAGTTGCAGAATTCTCCGATTTTCAAATAGCACGCCTGGCTGACTCGGACAACAAGTCTTGACCGGTCTAGTTCGAGAAGTGCCATTTTTGAGACGCCCGACCATCCGCACTAACAAGCAAGTAACTTCCAGAACTACCGGCAGAAAGACCCTTTGGCAGTCTTCACCGACCCACATGTGTAACTGTCGTCGTCCGGCTCGGATGGTGTCATTTGAGCACGTTATTCAAGGCTTGATTGCCTAAGAGGTTGTAAAGATGTTTCGTGTGCTATAAATTGCTGATGACTCGCTGTCGCTGTCGTCGCGCGCTGACTCGTAGTTCCATATATTCCTCTTCCATCTTCTGCCATTGTGTATCGAGATACCCAAATCATCTCACTGTCTTGACTGCACACTCGATACTCAACCACACAGCAAAACTCAAATAACCCACAATGGCAACTGTAGATGTGCAAACAGCTCCTGCATCGTCACTCGATGTATTTTCAAAAAGAGCCGCCGAAGTCGAAGTGAGAGAAGTCAGCCTGGAACTCGCAGCCAACCACCGGTATCTTATCCAATCACCATACACGGAACATGCGCATTTGCTTGACCTTGACACTCTTGACAATGAAAATGAGCTCCTCGCACGAGCCTTGAGTCAATTTCGAGTTCTTCGCGACGACTATGCGACAGCCCCATACACAGAATCCTTCAACTGGCCAGAGGTGATCGAAGAAGTGAAACGTCTTGCGGTCGAATCTGGAAAACCCTTCAAAGCAACATCGTTCTATATCGTGGCATTCCGATCACGAATCAAGAAGGAGACCGAATATGCTGACCTTGGCGTTCTCGACAAGGGGGCGCATGCTGAGGCTGTGGCGAGTGGTGGATTCCTGAAGTAAGTTGGAAGTGCATCTTCTGCATGGGTCTATTGTATTGACACGAACAGATACTGGTTTGGAGAACCTGACTCAGAATTGGCCAACTTGGCGACTTGTGTCTGGCGTTCGCGGGAAGATGCCAAGAAGGGTGGTACAGGCCCAGCTCATCGCAAGGCTGCTGGAGCAACTCGCTCCTTGTATGCATTCTGGAAGATTGATCAACATCGACTTATCATTCGGGACAATGCCGAGACCTGGGAGATTATCCCCTGGCAGGATTAGATGACAAAGTTTGAGACTTCTGAAACCTTTTGTTCAAGAAGCTTATGAGGCGTCGGGCGTCGGTCTTGAGGGTTAGAAAAACATGGGACAGAAAAAGAATGGCGTTTGA
>NC_030994.1:1121660-1175224 GCF_000149955.1 Fusarium oxysporum f. sp. lycopersici 4287 | reverse complement strand
ATAGTAGATCGGCTTGTAGCGTCAGGCGCGGGATATATAATCTGCCACACCTCACCGCCTAGACATCCCACAACGCCCACAAATGAGTACACGAACGAAAAGTTTCGATATTCCCACCTTCAGAGCCCCGAAGCCTTGCAACACTACCCGCCCCTTTCGCGATCGTAGCGCCGAACCTCTCTCCTTCTCTCGCGGCACCGTGAATATCTCCTCCCGAATTTTTGTCAATATGGCGGACGCTCCCAATGATGCGCCTGTTGCTGCGCCTTTCCAGGCCGTTCAAGTCGAGGCTCTGGTGAGTTGAATATGCCCCACCTTTTGGTCTTTGAGACCCCCTCTTGAAGTACGAGAAAAGAGTAATGGGACTGACCTTAGTCGGTGGTGTAGGTTATCATGAAGATTGCCAAGCACTGCTCTTCGGCTTTCCCTTCTGTTGCAACTGGAGCTATTGTTGGTATGGAGAACGAGGGTCTCCTCGAGGTCACCAACACGTTCCCTTTCCCTACCGTCGACCCCGCTACGACCGATAGCCACCAGAACGATGCTTCGCAGATCGCCGCTGCTGCTCCCCGACAGAAGAACAACATTCACTACCAAAATGAGATGATCCGACATCTCAAGGAGGTCAATGTCGACGCCAACAACGTTGGTTGGTACACAAGTGCCACCATGGGCAACTTTGTCAACTTGAACTTCATCGAGAATCAGTTCCACTACCAAAGCGCCAACGAGAACACTGTCGCCCTCGTCCACGATGCTAGCAAGAGCTCTCAGGGCAACTTGACCTTCCGGGCTTTCCGCCTGTCCCCTGCTTTCATGAGCGCCTACAAGGAGGGCAAGTTCACAACCGAGAGGTACGATGATGTTATTGCCACGACCGGAGACAGAGATACTGACCAGTAACAGCTTGCAAAAGTCTAAGCTCACCTTCAAGGATATCCTCACCGAGGTCCCTGTCAACGTCCACAACTCTCACCTCCTCACAACCTTCCTCCACCAGATTCCTTCCGCTCCCGTGAAGGGCGAGATTGAGCAACCCTCATCGCTGGATGACCTCAACCGCAACGCTCTCGAGCCTCCTCTGTACCCCTCTATCGACAACCTCGACCTTGCGATCGATCCCTTCCTCGAGAAGACCTGCGATCTTCTGCTCGAGAGCATCGAGTCTCACTATACCGACCTCAACAACTTCCAATTCTACCAGCGACAACTCGGTCGTGAGCAGACCAAGATTACACAATGGCAGACCAAGCGCAAGGCTGAGAACGCCCAACGTGCTGCTGCCAAGCAGGCTCCTCTTCCCGAGGATGAGTGGCAGCGACTGTTCAAGCTTCCCCAGGAGCCCAGCAGACTGGAGGGTATGCTGAACGCGAAGCAGGTGGAGCAATACAGCAAGCAGGTGGATGGATTCACAGCCAACGTCAGTGCCAAGATGTTTGCCGTGCGGGAGAACTTGATGCCAAAATAGATGGAGGACGAGCGAGACGGGGATTTCAAAAAGTCTCGAGGGATTTCAGGAATACGAGACGCTCAGTGATGGTTTGCATTGGCGGCGTTCCGGACAATGTCGAATAATATCGAGTGCTGGTCTAGATTTTAAAGCGTTGAGAGAAAGAGAGGAGCACTTGATGAGCACATGATGGGCCAGCCTGACGTTGATGTGTTGATGTTGAAGAGTCACGAAGAGATGGACACGACTGTAGCATTGCCTTGGTCATAAAAAGCTGGCTTCGTAGATAGCGCCTGCAAACAAGTTCTCAAAGTCTGAGAGCATTGAAACAATTTTACGTTTAGAAGTTTATTGGTACCGTCGCTTTGTTGTTTTGTCTTTCAGTGAACTCGGCAAATAATCTCGGGATTTGAAGTGGTTCATGGTTGATCCAAGACCAGGGTTTCATGGTATAAATATCTCATCTCATACACGCCGAAAAGATATATGAGACGAAGTGATGAGTCTGGTACCATCCTGAGTCTTATAACGAGACCAAAGAGGTGCCTCCGAGCTGACTCTCCCCTCAGAATATTCGGATATACAGATTAGTCGGTATGTTTGTAGCTTGCAGACGATCAATGACCCGTAGTGTTCGCGTGAAGCGGTGCTCGGCTTCCGAGCGGGGAATATCAAGGGTCAAGGTCAGCCAAAGCTGCATCTGTACGAAGCAAGTTATGCACAGTCGGAGTGATCAATCGATGAGCAGATAGTCGCTATAGACAGTAAAAAAGAAGTCTAATTATTTGCCCACTCACTGAATGAGAAAAATCAACGTGGTCCCCTTCTCACTAGTCCCGTATTCGTACCAAGACCTGGAGGAGCTTCCCATCATGAGAAAGCTCCTCTTTATTTTTTCCTCTGGTGGATTCTCCGAGTCCCTGAGATCCACTCTTACTCGGAGGTACCTTTTGGCGCTTCAAACCGCCAGGTTCTCGAGGGTACCAGGTTCAGTGCCCAGCCAACCACCCGCTTACAAGTACCTAGCCTGAAGATCGACTGGACTCGGAGTACATTTCTGCTCTGCCCCGCCTCAAAATTGCTGGGCCTCAATGGCAGAAGAAAATTCTGCCCCTCATTTTGCCGTCCATCGACTTCACCGCCCGCGAAAAAAAAACCCCACTGACACTGCTGGGCCCTGGTCAACCCCTCCCCCTCCAGGCCCCTCCGGAGGCTCTCAGCCCATAGAAGCAGTTCTCTCTGCCCCGCCCAATGTTATCTCGTTGTTGATTCTACAACCTACATATTCTTCCTCTTCCCATTCAACTTTTTCAGTCCCTTCTTCTTCTCTTTCTATTCTCTCTTCTTCCTTCTCCTCTCATCCATCCTTTCATCCCTTCCTCCACATCCATTCATCATGTCTGCTCCCGCCCACAAGTTCAAGGTCGCTGACCTTTCTCTGGCCGCCTTTGGCCGCAAGGAGATTGAGCTCGCTGAGAATGAGATGCCCGGTCTCATGCAGACCCGAGCCAAGTATGCTGCCGACCAGCCTCTCGCCGGTGCCCGCATTGCTGGCTGCCTTCACATGACCATCCAGACCGCCGTCCTCATCGAGACCCTCACTGCTCTCGGTGCTGAGGTTACCTGGACCAGCTGCAACATCTTCAGCACCCAGGACCACGCCGCTGCTGCCATTGCCGCCGCCGGTGTCCCCGTCTTCGCCTGGAAGGGTGAGACCGAGGAGGAGTACAACTGGTGCCTCGAGCAGCAGCTCACTGCCTTCAAGGACAACAAGAAGCTCAACCTCATCCTCGACGACGGTGGTGACCTGACCACCCTTGTTCACCAGAAGTACCCTGAGATGCTCAAGGACTGCTTCGGTGTCTCTGAGGAGACCACCACCGGTGTCCACCACCTTTACCGCATGCTCAAGGATGGCAAGCTCCTTGTCCCCGCCATCAACGTCAACGACTCAGTCACCAAGTCCAAGTTCGACAACCTTTACGGCTGCCGTGAGTCCCTTGTCGACGGTATCAAGCGTGCTACCGATGTCATGATTGCTGGCAAGGTCGCCGTCGTTGCCGGTTTCGGTGATGTCGGTAAGGGTTGCGCCATGGCCCTCCACGGCATGGGTGCCCGCGTCCTCGTTACCGAGATTGACCCCATCAACGCTCTCCAGGCTGCTATGGCCGGTTACCAAGTCACCACCATGGAGAAGGCCGCCAAGGTCGGTCAAATCTTCGTCACCACCACCGGTTGCCGTGATATCCTCACTGGCGAGCACTTCGAGGCTATGCCCAACGACGCCATCGTCTGCAGTAAGTTATATCACTCTTTCACTCAATGATTCATCACTGACATTGATAAACAGACATTGGTCACTTCGATATCGAGATTGACGTTGCTTGGCTCAAGGCCAACGCCAGCTCTGTCCAGAACATCAAGCCCCAAGTTGACCGTTTCCTCATGCCCAACGGCCGTCACATCATCCTCCTTGCTGAGGGTCGTCTCGTCAACCTTGGCTGTGCTACTGGCCACTCTTCTTTCGTTATGTCTTGCTCTTTCACCAACCAGGTCCTTGCCCAGATCATGCTGTACAAGGCCGCCGACAAGGCTTGGGGTGAGAAGTACGTCGAGTTCGCCAAGACCGACAAGCTCGACGTTGGTGTCTATGTCCTCCCCAAGATCCTCGATGAGGAGGTCGCCCGTCTCCACCTTGACCACTGCCAGGCTGAGCTCAGCACCCTCAGCAAGGTCCAGGCTGAGTACCTCGGCCTCACCGTTGAGGGTCCCTTCAAGGCCGATATCTACCGCTACTAAGCGTGTGTAATCAATACCCAGGATCCTTCAACTGGATTCCTACGTGTAACGAACTTTTCCCTCTTCTGTCGACATGACAATCGGCAAAATTCTAGTTTCAACAGCATGAACTTGCATGGCATATGGGTTGGGAGAGTTACAAGGACATCTGCGGTTTTCTGATTTTTTTTTTCTCTTCTCTTCTTTGTTTCTGCTTATTTGGGTTACTTCTCTATATTATCAAAGAGAAGACTCGTCGCAGGGTGCAGGGAGGGGCAAAAAAATCTTGCTTTTTCAACAAAATGGCGTTGGCTTTTTTGCTAATCATGATTCCCCCCTTCGAGATTATAAAAATGGATGATGAATGGAATGAATTGGACGGATATGACCAAGACGAGGCCTCCCCCATAGGGATGGATGAGATAGTAACTCGATACAGGCAGGCCCGTCAACCGTGGCCAGGATAGAGTAGAACTTCAAAAGGAGATATTCTGACTCTAACACTTGATTCTCATGTGATTCTTTCATAATGATATCCTCTGACTATCTACTGTGTAAAGGTTGGGTCACTTCCACGTAGCCTTGGGGTGATGCCGTCACGTATTGCTTGTGCTCTAGGTTTATTTTGGGTTTGTTGTTTTACCGGGCTTGTTTTAACCGTTGAGTTGTTTCAATTTAAGGTAGCCAACTATAAGTCAATTAAGCAGATATAAGGTCATTTGCAATCTATCATCCGATCTAGTGTAAGAAGAGATGAAAGACTTTCATCCCAAGTACTCAAAGTCTTAGATCAGCTTGGGATCTGTGTGTAACACAATAGAGCTTCATTTGGGCTATCTATTTTTTGTTCGCCCATTCTATACTTTCCGAGCCTCTTTACACCGCTAAGGCTATGATGTGCAGACAGAGTTACCGTCTATTGCAGATCCTTCTGCTCAGAAACGATACTCTTCAACTTTCCTTCTGTCACTGCAAGACGAACATTGTCCATAGCCCAAGCCTCCATCAGTCTCTCGGTCTCTACAGTCCACGTTCCCATGTGTGGAACAAGCAAGACGTTCTTATTCTTCAAGAGCCCTGGGTGAACCTCTGGTTCGTTCTCAAAGACATCAAGACCAGCACTGGCAACTTGTCCTGATTCAAGAGCTTCCACGAGAGCAGCTTCGTCCATCACTGCACCACGAGCGGTGTTGACGATTACAATGCCACGCTTCATAACGTCGAATTGAGGTTTTGCGATAGTATGTCGGGTTTTGGGCTGTAAACGGTCAGTTCAGAATCCCGAGAATATCCCAATCATGCCTGGACTCACGTTCAGGGGTAAGTTGAGACTCAACACATCACTGTCTTTAAGAAGTGTCTCGAAGTCAACATATTCAGCACCGTCCTCTAGATCAGGCGATAAACGGCTGCGGTTGTGATATCTCACAGTCATGTCAAAAGCGCGGGCTTTGCGTGCAACATTACGACCAATGCCTCCCATGCCCAGAATGCCTAGCACTTTGCCTTGGGGATCATGACCAAGCGATGGTGGAGGGTTACCCCGCCAAGTTCCCTCTCGTAGAGTGAAGATGGAGGATGAGATATTTCTCAAGGCGCCGATGAGAAGAAAGATAGTGATGTCAGCCGTGGCATCGTCTACAGCTGTGGGTGTGTTTGAGACGCGGATACCACGAGAAGTGCACTCTGAGACATGAATTTGGTCGTATCCGGCGCCTAGAGTAGTTCCTTAGTAAATCTAGTCACGGTAGACTCCGAGAACTTACCATTATGACAAATGAACTTGAGAGACTCGGGCAACACATCCAGTAACTCAGCATCAAAGAGTCCAGTGATGTCAACAGACTTGCTTGTGCGGTAGATAGCCTTGACTCCATCGAAAGCACCAGACTTGGTCTCTTCTATAAAGGCAGATCGCTCAGTGGACTTTGGGTAGACAGGTTCCACGATCTTACAGAGCGAGGCAAACTCCTCATGAGCTCTAGAGCAACATGTTAACTACGATACCCATGAAAGAAGAACAGAAAATGTTCATGTTCCTTGAGGTAGGAACAGAACTTACTGTTTGGTGCTGCCTAGGAAGAGAACCTTGGGTTTATCTGCCATATTGAACAATTTTGAAGAATATCGAGAATGGGGAAAAGGATTGAGGCTTTGGAGATCCTTGAAATGGGTTTATATCTATCACAATATTGAGTCAGATCTCTCTTGTCCGGTCGGACTATCAAAGGACCTTCGGCTTTCAGGCCGACAGACAATACATCCCGATCCAAGGACATACAATGTCCGTCTATGGCGGGGTGACGTGGGGGCGGGGGCGGGGTGTGCTCTGTTGAGTCCTTGAAGTTGTTGTTAAAAGGCGCCATTGAGAGTTCTTTAACCATGAAAACCAGTATGAAGACACGACTAGAGAATATTTGAGTGGGAGGAGTTTGTTAGAGAAAGGCGAATTGAACTGATTCACATCAGTTCAAGCTAGCAAAAGCGGTATGTTATGCACAAATTTGATTTCAGACACTAGAAAATCTATCGGTTAAGGTGAACCATGACACTGTTTATACAACCCCAACCCGCCTGACTCCAACCAACACCCAATGCACCCAAATTTTACATGAGCAATCTCCAAGCACCAAGTAGAAGCGCCGCGAAACCGGTGCACACACCCATAAGCCACTGGAGTGTCTGGAACTTGACCTGCTCGAGCTTCTCCCTCAGCGCAGCAACCTCCTGCTCAATCTTTGTCTCCGTCTCCTTGATCTTGAGCTCCTGGCCCACAGCCTCCTCCCTAATACGGCCCTTTTCTAAGTTAAGGTCGAGGCGCACGCTAGCTTGTGTACGGCTGATCTCGTCACGCAGACGGTTGCTGAGCTTGGCAATGTCGTTTGTCAATCGTTCGTGTGCTGTACGCGTCGTGTTGGATTCGGTGGAATCGGCGGAGAGAAGCTCGGAACGCAGCTTGGCAAAGTCGACCTTTTGAGTGTACGTTGCTTTTGCTGCATCTTCGCGGAGTACCATTGTTCGGGTGAGATTTTGGATACTGTATGGTCAGTTAGTATGGACATAGTATATGTTCAAACGATAGAGCACACCTCTCTTCAATAACATCGTTCAGCACCTTCATCATCGCAGCCGACTGCTCCTCAGTGAACCCTTCACCCTGTAATCGCTTAACAAACTTGAGCGTATCGAAGTGATGATCTCGTTGTCTGATAGTTGTCGCATGGAATGCTCGTTTTATAATAGGACTTTCAGCTTGAGGAGAGCGACGTCTAGGAACAGGGCCAGCCTGGATTGATGCAAATGACCTCCTTTGATCCCTAGAAGGGATAGAGGCAAATGGCCTGGTCGCCCTTGATACGGAGAGCGGAGCGCCCCAGCTGAGACGAGGAAGAAGGAATCGAGGCAGCATCTCCGCTGCTGCGACAGAAGGAACTGCCATGTTGATATTTGCCGGGTTGACTATGGTTATTGGGAACTGCGATGTCGGCGATGAGGATGGAGTTGAGAAGAAATCTACAAGGTAAAGTGACCCGAGATACGCTTGTGACGTTAGTTAATTGAGAAGAGCGGGAAACACCGGCTTTGATTGGCCCCTGGAGCTAAGATATATCCAACCAATTATATATCGTGTTGGTTGACATTACGACCAATTAAGGGAAGGCGGGTTTGGCTTGTAATGTAACCCTGAGATCTGATACCAGGAAAGCAAACGACGAAAGATATTGTTGTACCCTATTCTTTAGATAAGATTGATGTTGCTTGAATAGATCCTCTTGAACTCAAATTGAGAGAAAATATTCCTCCTTCAAGTCACATCGCTTGTTCGTCTTCTTTAAACATCCTAAAGTTTGCAAGGGCTAACCATGCTTGTATAACGGGTTGCGCCGGTAGAAGTAACCATACGGTAATGTCGATCAAGCAAATCGTTTATATCCGACATAGTATAAACTGAGAAGCCCTGAAAAAAAAGTCTAAAAATAGCGAAATAAGTGTCAAAGATTGGTGTTTAAGAGTCTCAACGGGGAGATCAGTTAGTATCTAACTACACATGATGAAAAGTTTCCAATAAGTCATGCTCGTGAGAGATAAGCCTACTGCTAGTGAATTCTCCGGCGTATAGACTACTCTGTAGGCTGGCCAGACTCCGTAGGGATCTGACTATGAGAACAGAATCATTCACGTCACATATTGGAAATCAGCACGGAGCCATTCTGATTGATAATACATGATAACCTGGCTAAATCTCCCCGAATCAATGGCTTCATCGATTGCACTTCGGGTCATCATAGAATTGCGACTGCTTGGATATAGTAATACGGATTTAATCGAATTCCGGACTCCGTTATCTTTACCCCCCGGCATTCCCTAACTCCGGTCTCCTTCAATTCCCATGCCAAAACCCTTCAAAACTGATTCTCGAATTCCTATCAGCCCTACTGCGCAACCGGAATTTGTTCATCACTTCTTTGTTTGTTTGCTTGTTTGTTTACGTACGCGAGATCTCTTGGCGCAGCAATTACACAACCAAAGCCATGGCACCACCCGAACTGTCAGGCTCTGCAGCCTCTAGTACGACAGGGACTCCCGCTGGCTATGGAAGAGCTTGCACTGCATGTCAAAGAGCTAAATGCAAGTGTATCTTGAGAGCTTCTGGCCAGGATTGTGAAAGATGCCATCGTCTTGGCAAGCCATGTCAGCCAATGGCAACCTCGCGAAAACGAGTTGCGAAAAAGTCAGCGTCATCTAGAACCGCTCAACTTGAAGAGAAACTTGAAGACCTCGTCACTATTCTGCGCGCTTCTCAGCCGTCAAATGGACATTTGCACTCCGCAGGTCCCGGTGACTCCAGCCCCTTGATGAACTCCTCCAACATGGGTCACCTCACTAGCCGGTTAGAATCACTAGCAACTGCTGCAGCTTCCTCTTCCTCCTCAGAAAGTTATCCTCGTCCGTATACTGTGCCTCCTAATTATGATTCAAGAAGCACAGCCAATACTCACCCCAATACCTCCCCATCCAGCATTGGTGAAGATCCCTCCACCTCGTTTGATCCCACCCCAGAAGAGGCCGAAATGTATCTGGCAAAATTCCAACAATGGCTGAAGAACTTTCCTTGCATGATTTTACCACATGATATAACAGCCGCGGCTCTCCGGAAAGAGAAGCCATTCCTGTGGTTATGTATCATGAACATCACCTCTATGTGTGTTGAGCAGCAGATGAAGATGAAAGATCAAGTTCGCCAAGAAATCGCCACGAGAATTATCATAAACCATGAGAGATCTATGGACTGCCTTCAGGGACTCATATGTTACATTTCATGGTTAGTTGATCACTGAGCTTCTCGTCGTAGCATGTTCTGACGCTAGCTATCTAGGGCTGCCACCACTTCAAGTCCAGGCAGGCCGTTTATCATCACATTTTGCCAAATGGCTGTCCTACTTGCATATGATCTTGGTCTTACCAAAGCCCCTGTTGAAGAACAGTACTTCACAATATGTTTCAAGATGTGGGGAGGACGACCCCCTCCACCTCGGCTACGCACTCAAGAAGAAAGGCGAGCTGTTGTGTCACTGTGGTTTTTAACTTCAGTGTAAGTGGCATTCCCTCAGTTTATAATCTTACTGACCCGTACAGCATGTCATCATTTGTCGGCAAGATGGATCCTCTTCAATGGACACCACATATGAGTGATTGCCTGGAAGCTCTCGAAAGAGACAAACTATGTCCATCTGACGAGCTTCTGGTCGCATTTGTCAGGTATCAGCTTGTCGCAGACGAGGCACAGAAACTACTCGTTCGGGATGTTATGGGCGAGTCATCTTCGGCGCCCACGTATGTTTTCAGAAGGAGTTTACTTGCCAAACTTCAAGCAGTCCGAGACGGATTACCAGCGAATATGCCTATAACCCGTAAGTCTGATATGCATTCTTGGCGCAAAGCATACTGACAGATTCCAGCGGTTTTGCAAGCACATTCGCTCGCGACAGAGATTCAAATCAACTCCGTCGGACTCTTTATGCAAAACATCCCAGTCAATCAGCGAATCGAAAGCATGTATTCTTGCCTTCAAGCAATAAGATCATGGTACGACGTTTTCTTTGGCATAACTCCAGAAGATGTTCCAGGAGCACCTTTTGCAATCTATATCCAGCTGTCACAGGTTCAGATCGCCCTCTATCGCCTTACTACTTCTGAGGATCCTGCTTGGGACAAGGAGCTTGTCCGAAATACAGCAGACTTACTTGTACTACTGGACCAAGTCGTTGAATTCTTCACACGGCTGGATTCTGTCTACAAGATGAAAGCAAGTCAAGGTGAAGAAACGGTGTTTGTTATGGGGGCTAAGATTATGAACAACATTCGAATTTCATGGGAACCTACACTATCACGGCACCTCAGAAATGCATCTTCGATACCGACAAATCAAGGAGCAGGTGCACCAGTGCCAACACCTCCTCCACCTTCAACGGTTCAGGCATCCATGGAGATGGTGAACATTAATATGATCGATTTTGGCGATGTAACTTGGATGGGCGACGTTTTTGGGCCATGGGAGTTTTAGTATCTTGACGCATGGATACCGGGAAATAATATTGCACCGAATCCATCTGAAAAAATCACCAAGAAAAGCGAGCTCAATGGTTGAGCGGAATTCCGTTCCAGAAGTGATAACCAACTCCGTTGACACCACTTTCAACCTTAACACCACAACAAATGCACCCTGGACTAGAAAGTACACTATGAATTCCTTAGGGGAGACAGTGCTTATGTCTTATATGGCTGTTTCATCAAATTGTTTAAAAATGCGGTGTCCCCATCATGCAAGGCAACTTTTTGAAAGCCTCAAGGCTCAACCAACTCTGCATCCTTATTTGAAGGTCTATCTTTGAATGTGATAATATGGCTTCGCCGACATCAAATACAGAGCGCAGCGAGCCTCAAACCATCAGCGGCGATGATGAAAAGACCGAATCGCGTTCAAATACACCAACCTTGAACGAACTCACTCAAGACGAGAAGCCGAAGAAATCAGAAGATGGCGATGGCGAACTCACAACAGAGGAGGAGGAAACTGAATGGATATCGGGATGGAAGCTTGCAAGCATGATGATATCCCTTACGCTTGCTGCATTCTTAATGCTGCTGGATATGTCCATCATCTCAACGGTAATTTACACATTCAGTCCTTGGAGTTTCACTCAATACTAAGGAAATTTAGGCTGTTCCGCGCATAACTTCGGACTTTCACTCTTTGCCGGACATAGGATGGTATGCCAGTGCATACAATCTTGCTAGGTAGGGTCAGCGCTAGGTTGAATCCTCCTACATTTGCTGACCACGATATGTCACAGTGCTGCCCTACAGCCACTTACCGGCAAAATATACATGTACTTCAACACAAGAGTGAGTAAGCTCCAGCCCAACTTATAGTATAGAGTCTCACACACTGCAGTGGACTTTCTTAGCGTTGTTCTTCGTGTTCGAAGTTGGCAGTCTTATTTGCGGCGTAGCCCAGTCGTCTGCTATGTTGATTATCGGCCGAGCCGTTGCTGGAATCGGCTCTTCTGGTATTCAGAATGGTGCTCTTACTATGATTGCGAAGGCAGTTCCTATTCATAGGCGTCCGTCCCTTGTTGGTATTATCATGGGGTTTGCTCAGCTGGGACTCATCAGTGGCCCTTTGATAGGAGGCGCTTTCACTCAGTATACCACTTGGCGATGGTGTAAGTCATATTCATCCTTGGTCTAAGCGTATACAAATCCTGACTATGCATTTAGGCTTTTACATCAACCTTCCCATCGGCGCCATCTGTGCGGTTCTAATTCTGTTCGTCCATATGCCTGATCACCGAGCCAATAGAGACGAAAGCGCCATGCAGATTCTGAAAACGAAACTCGACTTCACCGGCTTCGTCTTGTTCTGCCCTAGCATAGTGATGTTGCTACTAGCTCTCCAATGGGGTGGTCTTGAGTATCCCTGGGATTCTGCAACTGTCATTGGACTCTTCTGTGGCGGCGGTGTTCTTTTCATCATCTTTGTATACTGGGAGCATCGCGTTGGTTCAGATGCCATGATTCCTCTCCCAATTGTACGCACAAGGGAGGTCTGGGCTTCATGCCTGTCACAGTCGTTTCTGTTTTCTACGGTGATGGTAGCATCGTACTATTTTCCTGTCTATTTCCAGTCGGCTAAAGATGCTTCACCTTTCACTAGTGGTGTCAATCTTCTCCCTAGTATTCTCAGTGTCATCTTCGCAGCTGTCGCGAGTGGCGCTCTTGGTAAGTCCTCTTGGTATGGAACCCGAAGTCCTTCAGCTAACAGTAACAGCTCAAAGGGTTGGCTACTATCTTCCATTCGCCACAGCCAGCGCCATTCTCTCTTCTATCGGCTTTGGTCTAGCCTCCTCGATGAGCCCTTACGCTTCAACGGCTACATGGGCCGGCTATCAGATTCTGATAGGTCTTGGACGTGGTCTCGGTCTACAGATGCCCATTATCGCTATCCAGGCGAACACAAGTGCCGATGTTACTCCTATAGCCATGGCGATCTTGACTTTCTCTCAAACCTTTGGCAGTGCGATCTTTATCACAGCTGCGAATGTCATTTTCACTCATGAGCTTCGCAATGAGCTTGTCGCAAGACTTCCCGATATCAACGCTGACATGATCATCGATGCCGGTGCTGGAGCAGTCAGTGAAGTTGTTTCAGGAGCAGATTTACCGCAGGTCTTGTGGTCGTACTCTAGAGGTGTGCGTGCGACGTTTCTGCTTGCTGTAGGCACGTCGTGTGCCATGGTTCTTTCGTCTTTTGGAATGGGATGGAAGGATATCAGGAAGAAGCCCGCCTCTTCCCCTGTCCCTGATGAAGCCTGAAGAGAAAATAGCAAAGGCTTTGAGGTTCAGGCACGATATGGAAATTCGAGCATGTTTAGAATGGCTGGTTTTTGTGCAATGAAAAGCATGGGCCATATGATTAGAGGCAATAGTATGACAATCTCAACTTAATTACATCATTATAATGAAATTAATCCTCCATTCTCACTATAATCTAATTGCGAATGTTGATTGTGTTTGTAAGTGATATATGCTTTTTTTGCTGTGTCATGGTGTGCTTTAGGGTAATTTTTCTCATGAGGGAAACACTGAATACCTTATTTGTTACTCATGCATCATCAAATCAGCTTTAACCTCACCAAAATTGTGTTCCCTAAATCCTTGGTTTATTTGCCATCTCGTTTTGGGGCAGCAAGACAAGCCATTTTTGTATTATCCAAAAGCTCAACATCATTCTTTGCGACGATGAACCGGCCAAATCGGCCTCGAAATCGGCAACCTCGCCCCCCACGTCAACAGCAGAATAACCAACGAGGAGGCTCATCACGGCCATCTCGCGCACCTGCAACACCACAGCAAGCATCAGGCACAATCCCAACAATACAACAAGTCATCCCTGGAGCTTCAGTATTCATCATTCTGAAAGAAGACCAGCCCACAGGAGAAGAGACAAAAGGAATAGTGCAGGATATCCTCACACGGGGCAATCATCCACGAGGTATCAAAGTGCGACTACAGGATGGTCAGGTGGGCCGAGTACAGAGAATGGGCAACACTACTGCAGCAACGGGAGAGACAGGAAGTCAAACGCAGTCAACAAGATTTACTATGCGATACACGGATGTGAGGCGAGACGACGAGTTTGCTACTGGGCTTCCACCAAGGAGTTTGGCAGATTTCATACCGGATTTTGATGAGGGTTTAGGGAGTGCGCCGAGCGCTGTTGTTGAGACGGTCAAGTGCCCGTTTTGTGAAGGGTTTGAAGGAGATGAGGCTGCTGTCACACATCATATTGATCGCGAACATATATCGTAATTGGATGTTTGAGCTTGGGCGAATAAAGTCTGAACTGGTGTTTGAATATGGATTGGCACATATCAAACGGATGAGGATATGGTTTGCCTGGATAAGAAATTGTGTACCTTGAAATAGTGTCTTAGGATTCAGATTAAATAAATAGCATGTAATTTACTGACTATGATCTGGATCACAAACGAATAAGAATGTTTTCTCGAGTTTTATTTTTCTTTGCTTATTTCTATCGAACTCCTGATTAACAGAGCGTCCCTGTTACGTCTGTTTGCACACGCAGCATGCCGTGACTTGGCATAAGCTGTTGTGCTACAGGCTGCGGCCAGCTTCTCAGCCAGAATAAGTTTAACCACAAATTTGAACGAAAATCAAATCGAGTTTCACTATATGTAGTAAGACAGCGACCACTGTTCTAGCAAGATATCAGCCACTGGTATAAAGCCTTCGTGTTAAATTATCCAGTAAATTGATAGGTCCAGGGTAATCTTCTCAGTGATTCATGCTTCCCCTTTTCCCTTGATTTGTTTGATGACGAAAGCCTGCTTGACTCAATCTCGGCCGGCTCGGAAAATCAAGGCGCCATTCGGCTAATTATTGGCTCCTGAAATAGGCTGTCAGCATTGGCACTGTCGGGCCACTGCTAGCCAGTGGACACTAGCTCCCCAGGCCGCCGTATTTCGATGCGATACGTACCTTCTGCTCTGGCTGCAGTGCTGCACCTCCACTCTCCACTTCAATGCAGCTGTACCTGTGGCTCCTTCCAAACAGAACAGGTAACGTAACCCAAAGTGACCTGGACCTAACCTAACCTTCTTCCTGCTCTCTCCTTTAACCAAAACACACCTCCAACACCCATTCCTCATCCTCTCCGTCTCGACGACTAATTCGCCTGCGCCCATCAGCGGAATTCGCATCTCCACGTCGTCGCTTTTGTTTTCTTTCCCTTCGATTCCTCGCGCTTTCTCTGTTTACTTTGAAATCTCGTCTCCTGCCACGCGGCATATGGAAGCTCACACTGCGCCAACCGTAGGCAACCCCGGCATAATTACTGACGATCGATCCGAGATCGATACCAATTCTTCTTCCCAGTCTTTCGACCGAACTCGAGCTTAGGAGCGTCGATTTGAGAAAGGTCCCTTCTACCTCATCATAGGCCACACCGGCGCCATGCCGACTCTGCCCATCAAGTTTCAGGAGCTTGTCCAGCTCGCCAATGTTGGCGTGGACACACAGAGCATTGGCTTCAACTCTTGCGTACGTCCTGAAACCTGCCACCAGCTAGTTGGTCGCAATAAACAACGTCATAAGCTAACTAGAGGCTAGACACTCGAGTCCGACTCCTACGTCTGTGTGCGAGAAAAGAAGAACGAATCTGCCCAACCTGAGGTCGTTATCATCGAGCTCAAGAATGGCAACAACGTCACCCGTCGGCCAATCAAGGCCGACAGTGCCATCATGCACTGGAACCGACAAGTTATTGCTCTCAAGGCTCAGTCTAGAACACTGCAGATCTTCGATCTCGAGCAAAAGAAGAAGCTCAAGTCCTGCACCATGAACGAGGATGTCCAGTTCTGGAAGTGGATCAGCGAGAACGAGCTTGGTCTTGTCACAACAACCAGCGTCTTCCACTGGAATGTCTACGATGCGGGTCAAGATGCCCCCGTCAAGGTGTTCCAGCGTAATGATAACCTTCAAGTGAGCCGCTTTCATTTGCGACTAATCCGACATCAGTGCTAACAGTGTTACTTTAGGGCTGCCAAATTATCAACTACCGAGTTAACAGCGATGGCAAGTGGATGGTAGTCGTTGGCATTTCATCCCAGCAGGGCCGTGTGGTTGGTGCCATGCAGCTCTACTCTAAGGATCGTGGAATCAGCCAGGCCATAGAAGGCCATGCCGCCGCCTTCGGTACCCTTCGCCTAGAAGGTGCTCCCCAAGATACCAAGTTCTTCAGTTTCGCTGTACGAACGGCAACCGGCGCGAAGCTTCACATTGTCGAGGTCGATCACCCCGAGTCGAATCCGGTTTTCCAAAAGAAGGCGGTCGACATGTTCTTCCCCCCCGAAGCCACCAACGATTTCCCCGTCGCTCTCCAGGTTTCTCAGAAGTACGGCGTCATCTATATGGTGACCAAGTACGGCTTTATCCACCTCTATGACCTCGAGACTGCCTCGTGCATCTACATGAACCGAATTTCGAGCGAGACGATTTTCACAACATGCACGGACGACGGCTCTTCTGGTATTGTCGGCATCAACCGAAAGGGTCAAGTTCTTTTCGTGACCATCGACGACAACAACATCATCCCGTACCTTCTTCAGAACCCCGCCAACTCAGAGATGGCTATCAAGATGGCCTCAAGAGCTGGACTTCCGGGTGCTGATAACCTTTACGCCCGCCAATTCGAGCAGCTGTTCAACGCGGGAAGCTATTTGGAGGCTGCTAAGGTTGCCGCCAACTCCCCGCGGGGCTTCCTGCGAAGCGCCGAGACTATTGAGAAGTTCAAGCGCCTTCCTGTTCAACCTGGTCAGATGGCTTTCACACTTCAATACTTCGGGATGCTTTTGGACAAGGGTGCCTTGAACCGTGAGGAGACCCTCGAGCTTGCACAGCCCGTTCTTCAGCAGAACCGCAAGCATTTGCTCGAGAAGTGGTTGAAGGAAGGCAAGTTGGACTGCTCTGAGGCGCTCGGAGACTTGGTCCGTCCTTACGATATGAACATGGCCCTTACCATCTACCTCAAGGCGGAGGTTCCCGCAAAGGTTGTTGCCGGTTTTGCTGAGACAGGCCAGTTTGATAAGATTCTCCCGTACTCGGCTCAGACCGGCTATCAACCTGATTACATCCAACTTCTTCAGCACATCATTCGTATCAACCCTGAGAAGGGTGCCGAGTTTGCTAGTGCCCTGGCTAATAATGAGCAGGGCTCCTTGGTTGATTTGGAGCGTGTTTGCGACATCTTCCAAGGGCAGGGTATGATCCAACAAGCCACTGCCTTCCTCCTGGATGCGCTGAAGGAGAACAAGCCTGAACATGCCCGCCTTCAGACCCGACTACTTGAGATGAACCTCATGCATGCTCCTCAAGTTGCCGAGGCCATTCTGGGCAATGAGATGTTCACTCACTTCGATAAGTCTCGCATTGCCCAACTTTGCGAGCAGGCCAACCTTCCTCAGAAGGCTTTGGAGCTCTATGAGGACCCTGAGGCCATTAAGCGCGTCATTGTCAACATTCCTGGCTCCCCCAACTTCAACCCCGATTGGCTCACCACCTTTTTCGGCAAGCTCTCTGTCGAGCAATCCCTTGATTGCCTAGATGCTATGATGAAGACGAACATTCGCCAAAACCTGCAGTCAGTGGTTACCATCGCCACCAAGTACTCCGACCTCCTGGGAGCTGTTCGACTGATTGATCTTTTCGAAAAGTACAAGACTGCCGAGGGTCTGTTCTACTACCTCGGTAGCATCGTGAACCTGTCTGAGGACCCCGACGTGCACTTCAAGTACATTGAGGCTGCTACCAAGATGGGCCAGTTTAATGAAGTTGAGCGATTGTGCCGCGATAGTAACGTGTACAACCCAGAGAAGGTCAAGAACTTCCTTAAGGAAGCCAAGCTGCCCGAGCAGCTTCCTCTGATCATCGTCTGCGATCGTTTCAATTTCGTTCACGATCTGATTCTATACCTGTACCAGAACCAGCAATTTGCCGCTATTGAGACCTACGTCCAGTCGGTGAACCCTACACGAGCTCCCGAAGTCATCGGAGGCCTTCTGGATGTCGATTGCGACGAAAATGTCATTAAGCAGTTGTTGCAGACTGTTAACGCACAGGCTATCAGCATTGATTCACTTGTCTCTGAGGTCGAGTCTCGAAACCGACTCAAGCTTCTCTTGCCTTTCCTCGAGAAGACTCTTAACGAGGGTAACCAGCAGCAAGCTGTTTTCAATGCTCTTGCCAAGATCTATATTGATTCCAACAATAACCCGGAGAAGTTCCTGAAGGAAAACGACCAATACGACACTCTCACAGTCGGAAAGTACTGTGAGAAGCGTGATCCCAACCTGGCCTACATTGCCTACTCCAAGGGACAGAATGACTTGGAGCTCGTCAACATCACAAACGAGAACTCCATGTACAGAGCCCAGGCGCGATATCTATTGGAGCGATCTGATGCTGAGCTGTGGGGTTTCGTGCTGAGCGAGAACAACATTCACCGACGATCTGTTGTTGACCAAGTTACCGCGACCGCGGTTCCCGAGGCCAATGATCCCTCGAAGGTCTCTGTGGCTGTTGCTGCTTTCCTTGAGAATGATCTCCCTCTGGAGCTTATTGAGCTTCTTGAGAAGATTGTCCTCGAGCCTTCACCTTTCAGTGACAACCAGAACCTTCAGAACTTGCTTATGTTCACCGCTGCCAAAGCTGACAAGGGCCGTGTTATGGATTATATTCACAAGCTCGACAACTACAACGCCGATGAAATCGCCACTGCCTGCATTGAGGTTGGCCTCTTTGAGGAAGCTTTCGAGATCTACAAGAAGGCTGATAACAAGTCTGCCGCTGTTGACGTCTTGATCGAGAACGTGGTCAGCATCGACCGTGCCCAGGGTTATGCCGAAGAGGTTGATCTGCCTGAGGTCTGGAGCAAGGTTGCCAAGGCTCAGCTTGATGGTCTTCGTGTTTCTGATGCTATCGAGTCCTACATTAAGGCTGAGGATCCTCGTAACTACTTGGAAGTCATCGAAGTTGCTACTCATGCCGGCAAGAACGAGGATCTCGTCAAGTACTTGCGCATGTGCCGCAAGACCCTCCGTGAGCCTGCCATCGACACTGCTCTGGCTTTCTCCTATGCTCGCCTTGATCAGCTTTCCGAGCTTGAGGACTTCCTCCGAGCTACCAACGTTGCTAACATTGAGGAGTCTGGTGACAAGGCTTACGAGGAAGGCTTGTTCGAGGCTTCCAAGATCTTCTATACTAGCATTTCTAACTGGGCCAAGTTGGCAACCACTCTTGTTCACCTCGGTGACTACCAAGCCGCCGTTGAGTGTGCTCGCAAGGCCAACAACATCAAGGTGTGGAAGCAGGTTCACGAGGCCTGCGTGCAGAAGAAGGAATTCCGACTTGCCCAGATCTGCGGTCTCAACTTGATTGTCGATGCCGAGCAACTCCAGACCCTAGTAAAGGAGTACGAGCGCAACGGTTACTTTGACGAGCTTATCAGCCTTCTCGAGCAAGGTCTTGGCCTTGAGCGAGCCCACATGGGAATGTTCACTGAGCTTGGTATCGCTCTCTCCAAGTACCACCCCGACCGCCTCATGGAGCACATCAAGATCTTCTGGTCTCGCATGAATCTCCCCAAGATGATCAAAGCCTGCGAGGAAGCGAACCTCTGGCCCGAGCTGGTCTTCTGCTACTACCACTATGACGAATTTGACAACGCTGCTCTTGCCGTCATCGAGCGACCCGAGAACTCCTGGGACCACCAGCAGTTCAAGGAGATCGTGGTTAAGGTTGCCAACCTGGAGATCTACTACCGTGCTATCAAGTTCTATGTTGAGCAGCATCCCTCGCTCATCACTGATCTTCTTGCAACCCTTACTCCTCGTATTGACGTTAACCGCGTCGTCAAGATCTTCCAGAAGAACGATGACCTCCCTCTCATCAAGCCTTTCTTGCTCAACGTGCAAACTCAGAACAAGCGTGTTGTGAACGAGGCTGTCAACGACCTGCTCATCGAGGAGGAGGATTACAAGACCCTACGTGACTCAGTTCAGAACTATGACAACTACGATGCTACTGAGCTGGCCAGCCGTCTGGAGAAGCATGACCTCATCTTCTTCCGCCAGATCGCTGCTTCCATCTACCGCAAGAACAAGCGATGGGAGAAGTCTATTGCCCTGTCTAAGCAGGACAAGCTGTACAAGGATGCCATCGAGACCGCTGCCCTCTCTGCCAAGACCGAGATTGTCAGCGACCTCCTTCAATATGTAAGTACCACTCGAGACCCTGAAATCTGTAATATACTAACATCTGTAGTTCGTCGATATTGGCCACCGCGAATGCTACACCGGCATGTTGTACGCTTGCTACGAGCTCATCCGCCCTGACCTTGTTCTGGAGCTCTCATGGCGCCACGGCCTCATGGACTTCTCTATGCCTTACATGATCAACATGCTCGCCCAGCAAACGAAGGACCTCGCCCTTCTGAAGGCAGACAATGAGGCCCGCAAGGCAAAGGAGCAAGAGAAGGAGAAGACCGATGACAACACACCAATCCTCGGCGCTTCTAGACTCATGATCACAGCTGGACCTGGTGGCATGGGCTCTTCACCCTCGCCTGCACCATATGGCCAAGCAAACGGCTTCGCGCCGCAGCCCACCGGCTACGGTTTCTAGATGCAGGTACCGGTACCGATGTGGCGTTGCCTTCCCTATTATCATATGCGAGGACCGGTAGCGCATAATCAGTATCTTCATGAGCAGGAGAATAAATTCAAAATGGATTCGTACCCGCTTACAGATATCAGAAAAGGATAGTCTATTGGCGAGGATACAGAATCCTGTAATCATATTTTGCTTCTCCCGCGAGTTGCGCGTGGGGGCGTTTGAAGGAGGATTTCGAGCGATTGACCTCAAGGGCTTTTGTGGTAGACTGGAGGACGAAGTTTTGATACTAAATTTCGCAGTCAGACGCATGTATTCTGTCGGACTGCTGTATGTTGTATGATAGTACATTGATTTGTCTTTGTTATCCTGTCTCTTTAATGCAACGCTGTGACACGCCATGATGATACTGTTAATCTGCCATAATGCAATCCAGACACATTCAAAAAGAAACACTGGTACAAAATGCTATTCTAAACCAAAGATACTCCATCAATCTCACGCTTCTCCTTCTCGACACCATCCTTATGAGGCTTTGGGTCAGAGATCTTGAGCCATTCGCCGTTAAAGGCGTTGATAAGCCAATTACGAAGTTCTAGGAGCAATTGTCAGCCCGAGTTCACTGTGTCAAAAGGAAATAACTTACTATCATACACGATGCGGTTTCCGTTATGGAAGAAAATACTGTGGTCGCTATCAGGGAAAACGTGAACATCATAGTTCTCTACACCTGCAAGATCAAGCTCGTCAAGAAGTGTGAGTGAGTTCTGGAAGTGGACATTGTCATCGGCAACACCATGCATAAGAAGGAAACGCTTGTTGCTGCCGAGAGCTGTGGCATTGGCGATCATGGACATGTCGTAGCCGTCAGCGTTCTCTTGTGGCGTGCGCATGTAACGTTCGGTGTAGATACTGTCGTAGAAGCGCCAGTCGGTGACAGGAGCGACAGCCATGCCATAGCTGAAAGTGCGTCCAGCGTCTTGCTCAAGCGTCTTGAGGGTGGTGAAGCCGCCGTAAGACCAGCCCCAGATGGCTAGGCGATCGGCGTCGACGTAGGGACGGGAAGCGAAGGACTTGGCAGCGGCAATGTGATCTTGCGACTCCAGAACACCGAGTTGGGAGCGGACTACTACACGGTGCTTGCGGCCGAGGAAACCTGTGCCTCGAGGGTCAACAGTGACAACTAGGTAGCCAAGGGCTGAGGCGACGTAGGCTTGGAAGTCAACTGAGAATCTCTTGGTAACAGACTGAGAGCCCGGACCGGAGTATTGCTGGAAGAGGACAGGGTACTCCTTCTTCGGGTCGAAGTGAGGGGGACGTCGCTCAACGTAGTTGACCTCAACACCACCACCAAGATCGAGGGTGCCGTATTGCATAACAGGAAGCTCGTGGCGCCGGGCACGTTCGGCTAGTTCGGAGTTGTCCTCGACGACACGCTCGTAGGTAAAGACACTCGAAGGTGTGGAGATGACTTTTTGGCTGGGAACCTTGGGTCCGCGGTATGACAGGAGGACGAAGCCAGCACCCTTCGAAAAGGAAGCATCGTAGTAAGCCTCGGTCTTTGGGTCAGTTAGAGCTTCGAGAGAGGTACCGTCAAGCTTGACAGAGTAGACGTGGCGCTGGATAGATGACTCTTTGGCGGCGATGAAGTAGACCAAATTGTTTGCGAGATCGATTGCTGAGGGAGCATCATCGATTTCCCATTTACCCTTGGTAAGCATGATAGGCTCAGGGTTATCGAGAGGAGTAAAGTAGGCTAGATGATCATAGCCCTCGTGCAGATAAGAGTCAACATATCCATCATGATCGCGGCCATTCTCAGGATCGGCAGGGATATAAGCTGTCTTGTGGGAGATCTCGAACCAACCACCGTCAATCTTATCGACGTCAATGGTGTTGACAGTCTTGCCCTTGCGAGAACCAACGTCGATCAGGACGACCTTGAGAACATCGCTGACACGGTTGGTCTCCTTGACGAGAGCCTTGCCACCCGCCCATAGAAGATTGCTGATGATGCGATTATCATCTGCAAATGCACCATCGATATCAACAGAGAAAACATCCTTCTTCGACACGTCGTAGAAGAGCAAGTCAACAACTGGGTTGTGCGCACCAGCCTTGGGATACTTGATCTGCTCAACCTCGGGATACGCCTCTTCGCCCTCTTCAGGGTCTGTACCACTGGGTCGCTTGATGAAGAACTGGACTGGAAACTCGGGAACACCCGTCTCGTTTGTGCGAAGGAAGGCCAAGTACTCGCCATCGTCAGACCACCATGTAGCGCTGCGGCCACCAAACACTTCTTCCTCGTAGACCCAGTCGGGAATACCGTAGAAGTACTCTGGGCCACCATCCTTGGTGATCTTGACGACATTCTTCTTATCGTCCAACTTTCGGATATACAAGTTGTTGTCTTGAGTATATGATACGGCGTCGCTCTTGGGACTCCATGTAGCGAGCTGAATTCGAGCATCAGGCTTGCCAGGGACGAGCGGTTCAGCTTCTTGAGTCTCGACATCGAGAATGAAATAGGTGGCGCTGAAAGAGTGACGCCAGTTCTTCTTCTTTTCGACGCCGAGAAGGACCTTCTTCAGATCGGGGCTGGGTTCGTTCCATTCGGGAGAGTATTGGTTTCCTTCGTAAACAAAGAAGTTGTCCTTCATCAATGTTCGTGACTTGGAGGCTTTAACTTCTGTATCGATGGGTGACCTGGTCTCCTTATCGTTGCGGATATCCTCGACAACGATATATGGCTTCTCGCTAGCTCCAACCTCAAGCAGTAAACCATCCTCTCCATCAGGACCGCCAATCCAGCTGATACTGTGCGACTTGGCCTGCCAGAAGCCACTGAAGAGCTGATCCATTGTAACGGCCTTTCCTGAACCTCGCGTCGCAGCATCAGGATCGTGCTCGGTATCGCTCTCATGATGATATGAACCGAAGTAGAGGAACGTGCCGAGACCAATGAGCCAAGCTGCGACAAAGACAGAGCCGACAATTATGAGAATGCGCCGCAATCCTCTATCCATGGGTTCACGATGCAACGAAGCTCCAGGACCGAGGAAAGGACCCGTCTCTAGGTCATCCTCTTCCTTGAGGGGATCATCGTCCTCGAGAGCTCGAGAATCGTTGTTATCTCTTGAAGCGTCCATCATTGTCTTCTCTTGTATCCTATCAAACACAAGACTCGTCGTCGAAGCTGAAGAGATAGAATCGTCCGAGTATCGACGGTCGCTAGTAGGGCTTAACGGGGACATATTTGAAGCCATTATTAGGGGAGGGTGTCCTCCGTTGTATATCGTGTTGGGTGTTTGTGGTACGCGAGTTTATTGGTGCTGGCGCATGTTGCGGTGCGCGCGGAAGCGAGCGTCGTCGGAGATCGAATCGAATAACGATAGGCTAGTACGAGCAAACAAACGAATCGGCAAATGGTTGTGGATGAAAGAGAAGAAAGAAACGAGGCGTCAATTGGACCTGTATCTGGTTGTCAATAGAGACTAACGCGAGGGGATGATGGGCTATGCTAATGCTATGTCTAAGCTCGTGCTCGTGCTCGTGCCGACTTGTCGCATCGGGCAAAGCTTCTGATGACGTAAGCTGGCGATCAGGAAGTTTCACATTGAGGGTTTGTCTCCATCAATCTGTCCTCAAACATTTGCTTCCCAAGTGTATGATATTGAGTGTTACTCTGTATCATGTTTCAACTGCTTCGATACGATATGAGGTCCGGCGCATGAAGCATCATCCCCCGGCCTCCGAACCCCGGATGCGCCCCACTCATTATGCGGCCGGGGGCAATAAATCCGGGGTATTATAATCGCAATTGAGACGAGCATTCATTAACAAATGAGAAGGAGAGGCAAGATTCAGATGAATAAAGATGACGTTGTTGAAATCAAGAACAGAAATACTACTTAAAGATTTTAACCAAGGGTATCCTCGCAATCTCCGACTTCAACATCAAACTAATGCGTCAACTGAGGCGTCTCAACGTTGGCACCCTCAATCTTCTCAACCACACAAGCAGTCCCATACGCACTCGCCTGTGCAAAGCCTCCCAAATCCCCAGTCTCAAAGCGCAAACAAATAATAGCATTGCCCCCTCTCCTCTTCGTCTCTTGAACAACCCTGCTGATAGAATCATTGCGGCAAGAGTACAGCATCGAAGTGAACCAGGTCAGCTCGCCGCCAGCCATGCTCTTTATAACCATGCCGATTCCTGCGGCGATGTTGCGTGAGCGTACTGTAATGCCGTAGACTGCGCCGAGAACTTTGGTGATGCGATAGCCGGGGAGGTCCATCATTGCTGGGATGTGTTAGTGGAGTTGGGTAGAATTGGAGATGATGACCGACTTGTGGTTATACAGTTGTCTGTCTCGGTGAACTATAGTGTGTAAGCAAGATTATCTTCGGCAGAAATATGAGAGAATACTCACGCAGTGCAAGTCGGACAAGTGCGCAGGAATATCTGCAACCTCCTCATGGTTCTTCTTCTGGTCTTTTGCTGATCCAAAACCAACCATCTTGACGTTATGTTCCAAGTCATAAAAGTGCGTGTGATAGCAACGATAGTTTGCAAACTGAGATTAAGTTTCAAGTAATGGAATAGTAGATAACTGATGTCATGTAATCCTTCACACAAAATCAAGGGACCAGCTTCATCTTTATAGTCCCATAAACACCTCAATCCCTAATCCCATATCCAAGGCTGAAGGCCAAATAACGCCCAGCCGATGTGGTGATGCCGATCTAACCGCCAATCACCCCACACGCAATTCTCGCATTCATCGTATCTGTCTCCCCGTGGCCTCAGGATCTCATTTGCTGGCCCTACAGCTTAGATCGAGTTCTTAGTGGTCGACCTCATCGCCTCGTTCAATCCGCGTTTGGTGGCTGTGCTGTTCAGCTTGGGTACACGTGATGACGTCCTGCCTCATAAGGCTTTCATACTTGCTTTTTCGGTGGTCATGTTATCTCTTGATATTGTCATATTGATTTCAATACGGTCAATACGATGGCGGTGCTGGGGGTATGTCCGGTCCGGGTGTGGGGCCGTGACTTCGGGGAAGGCGGTCACGACTATATGTCACACGGCCGAGCTTTTGGGTATACTATACAATTATAGGCGCTATCAAGTATAGTTATACTAATATAATGTGTACTCCTCATTCATACAGTCATTAATAACCATCATATCTTAGAAGTGAAACAGACGGCTCGACCTCTTATGGGCAGCCTTCTCAGCGGCCCTCTTTCTGTTGCCAAACTTCTTAACGCGAGCAGCATCGCGGGCATGCAACATGACAGCACTGTTGGTATCACGACGCTCATTAGAAGAATCCCCAGTGAAGTTACACTGAGGCTGCTTCAGTCTGTTGCCAAACTCGTCAACAGCCCAGATCAGAACACCGTTGGTCCAGCCGAAGCCCTCAACGACTTCGTACTCACCACCGCCTCCTGCAACGTTGGTAGCGTTATCGGCGTACTTCTCAAACATGATACCATCAGCCCCCTCAGCCGCTGACTGGATTCGGGGCAAATCTGAAGTTGTTCCTCCAGTCGCGCGCCAAGTGCAGAATGTTGAGTCCAGATATCGCTGTGCGAGACGAAGAGCCAGTCTACGGACCTCGATAAAAGAAGGATCCATGATGCCGAATGTCGCAGGGACCTTTTCAAGTCCTGACATGAGGATGTGCATCAGTGGAGGCCAGACATTAGGCTGATCCCACTGCTGTCCTGACTCGACATTACTGGCAGGAATACCACCCTGACGGGTGTCCAGGTAGTACGAGACACGCTTGTAAGCATTGAGGACAGCATATGGGTTGTTCTTGAGATAGTCGGGGGCAGCACCCAGCCAGAAGGGGTAGAACTGGGTAGGACTGAAGAAGACCTGCTTGCCCTTGGGAGCATTCTCCTTATCAATCTCAGCAGTGCTGTTGTCGGTTGGGTAAAAGATCGACTGTGCCTTGGAAGTCAAGTTGTAGTCGAAGTAGCTCCAATGAGTCTCGTTCCACATGAAGGCGTGCATGGCAAAGCTGCGGTTGGCCGCAACTTCGCGCCATTGACGGCTGGCACTGCTGTTGCCTGTCTGCTCATAGAATTCAGCTATGGCGATCTCATTTCCGTACAAGATCGAGTTGAGATCAACAGGGATGATGTTTCTAGTGTTGAGGTATCGGAGAGGGAAGTAGTTGTCGCGAATAGCATCATCGGGTCTGGCCACCCACTTAACTATGCGATTATTAGTTTCAACTTTCAACTTTGGTCAGGATCGCGAACGCACCTGAATAGTCGAGACCACTCTCTGCACCACTGGCGAGATTTCCATACAAAGCTTCCTTTGTCTTGAAGTTGAGTTCTTCGCCACCGCTGTAAACCTCACCGGATGGTGAGTAGTAAGACTCGTTGTTTGCAGTAACATAGTCTTCGCGGTAGGACTCGGGTCGTGGTCGAGTGTTGGAAACGTTATATCTGTGGTTCATGTTAGTCGCAAGCTAAGTACCAGGGTTGGCGTTCGTACGTGTTTAGGTAGTAAGTTTCATTGTTAATGTAGACCGGAACCGAACGGTTAGTCATAAAGAACTCATGCTCTTGCACAAGCAGTGGCAGGGCACGCTCAAGAATATCAGTGTCGTTGGTGTGCTCGATATAAGCCTTGATCATCTGAGACAGCAGAGGAGGCTGAGATCGGTTGAGGTAGTAAATACGAGCGCCATTGGGGACGAAGCCGTACTCCTCAATAAAATCAAGGAAGTTCTCGATAGTGTTCTTTGCAATGTTGACAAAAGAGCCACCAGTTCGGAGAAGACCCTCGATGATCCAGTAAGAGTCCCAGTAATAAGGCTCACGGAAACGACCACCGGCAACGACGAAGGATCGGTTGACAGGGATGAAACTGTTGGGGCAATCGCTGCAGTTCTTGGAATCTTGGTCGTAGCGACGAGTCAGATCAGGCCAAATATCGATGACCTTTTGTGTGAATTCCTTGATGGCAGTGTTGTTGATCTTGTCGAGGAACTTGGGGTCTGTTTCAAGCTCATCTTCTGGGACTTCCTCGAGTTCGTTACCAGCATCGGCAAAGTAGTCATTGAGAAACTCCGTGAGAGCCGAATTGTTACGTAGCGGCTTATCCAACTTGTCGAAAGCATCCTGAATTTCACTCAGGGGACGAATGGCTGGCCTTGAGATGAATTAGTATCTGCCCTGGTTATAACGGTGAGATTGGATGTTGACTTACATATCAACAAAGGTCTTGGAGTCACTGAAGGGTTGGGCAAGCTCAACCTGCTCGAGAATCTCTCCATGGCAGTAGATTGGTGAGTCGCAAGGTGCAACGACTGTGCCGTTCACGTAGAGAGCAGATACGGTTGTCGCTGACGCAGCCAAAGCCGCAGCGATATGTCGTGGAGACGGCATCACGGATTACTTCCTCCAAGATAAAGAAAGCTACTGACAATTGCCAATCGAGGAGTACAGAAGTAGAGTGGTATTCAAGAGGAGGAGAGGGGATGAACGAGAAGCATATTTATATATATAGTTAAAGTTACAAAGCCTGTAACTCGGCCAAGCCAAGAAGAATCATGACATGATATTTAGTGAACATGAACAGGATTTGAGCCTGTCATGGGTTGTTTAGTTGCTAACATTTAGGCTGCCAGCCAAGAATGGAATGGAAGATGGAAACCGGGGGTTGCTAAAGCAAAGAAAGAGCTCAGCTTGACGATCATTGTCCAATTTTCCACATTTTTCCTTTTACTTGACACCTCCACTACGAGCTTGTGCAGTTCAAGGTTCATGGTATTGTAAGTTAGCGTTTGTTTTGCCAAGGGGCTTAAGTCCAACTTTACATCATGATACCAAGATGAATGACCTAACCAGGGCTCTCCTCACTGATGTTTCTGTTCAATTGAACTGTCCACTGTTCAATTATTACTTCTATCATGAGTTTACAGTAATTGAATATAAATCAGTCATCCTCTCTCTGTGACGTGATATCCTCTACACCCCAGACGCCACAGAAAATAAACAAACCAAACGTGGAGAAACGTCTGCATCTAATCCTTGTTTCTGCTCTATTCCCCGCACTCTCCCCTCTTAGCTTCGGCATCATTTACACGCTGCTTGCAGCTTTATTTGACCGATTGGTCAGTGACGTCAAGAATCCCAAGTCCCAAGTCCCAAGTCTCCAAGTTTCAAGCGTTGGGAATAAACGTTCCCGCAGGGCGCGGAATTAAACAATTCGACCAAGTGTATAGCCTGAGAGAAGTGTCAGCGGCGTTCTTGGCTCGCCCGTTGAGAAGAAGAACCAGCAAACGGTAAACCTCGAGTACTGATTCTCGGTGTAATAGGACCGACAGATGCCCATTTTCATGACTAATGTCCCATGCTTGTTGGGGCTGGTGATGGAGTGAATCGTCAGCTTCAGTCTCGGCAATTCCGTCAAATATCTTGACACCTGCCTGAATAGTTCTGAGATGTCAATATAGTTTGCGCAAGGTCGTCGATCATGATCCTGGTCCTGGCTCTGATCATAAGAAATTGACCGAGACAATACCGTTAGTGACTAACACCAAGAACTGCCGGTCAACATCTAACCTTAATTGTGAAGATATCTCTAAAGAGCAGCCTTATATGGACAAGTCTACTATAAAAATCTTTCGATGGCTGAAACGTCTCACAGTATTTCACTAACATGTGTAAGGAGTAGGACCGAAAGAGCAAGCTGTAGATCGAATACCCAGCCTATCCTTTCATCTACTGGGGCACATATACACTGCCCTTTCCAATCTTTTGCTGGGCACTGGAATCTCCTCCCTCACCTAGAACCTTTTCAAACACAATCTTCAACCGTCTCAGAACCTCTTCCTCATTCTGCGCAACCTGGTAGTGCGTCACCAACCGGCTAGACATGAACTTGAGCCCAGCATCTGCACCAATCTCAATGAACCGCTTCACACTGCATCCTGTCGCCTTGAGGTTCAACCACACCATGTTAGTCTCCGTTGGCTCATCAATCGTGCCACCCATGCTCGTCCAGAGGTCGTCGACCTTGCGCGCCATCTCGTGAGACGCCTTGAGAGGCCCATCTTGGCCGTTGGGGGACTTTCCAAAAGTCTGCTCGATAGCGATGCGTCCTGCAGATGTGAGAACACCGGATTGTCGTAGACCACCGCCGATGGACTTGCGGACCCAACGAGCGTGCTTCAGTGTGGCTTTGGTGCCAACGATAACACTTCCTGCAGGGGCACCGAGACCCTTGGAGAGGCATAGACTGATGGTGTCAAAGTAAGAGCAGTATTCGGTCAGGGAACCTGCTCCAGAGACGACTGCCTCCCATAGTCGTGCGCCGTCCAAGTGTAACCTAATGCCGTGCTCTCTAGCGAACTCAGCAATTCGCTTGACTTCACTGAGAGGCATGACCATGCCGTGAAGAGTGTTTTCCAAACTGATGACACGTGTAGGGCAACCGTGAACATCATCATCCAGGGTCACATTCTCTTGAATCTCTTCAAGTGTCATGTATCTGCCATTTTTAGGAATAACAGTCTGAATCTGAGCCCCTGTGAGGTTTGAAGTGCTACAAAATTGTAAGCCAAATAAACCCATGGCCCATTTTTTAGTACTTACCCGCCTGCTTCAGCGGTGAAGATGTGAGCACGGTAATCGCACAGTACTGAGTAAGGAGGCTGTGTGAGAAGAGATCGAAGAGCGAGCTGGTTTCCCATTGTTCCTGAGAGGACGAAAAGACCGGCTTCCTTTCCGGTGCGTTCCGCAACATAGGCTTCAAGTTCGTTTGTAGCAGGGTCCTCCTGGAAGACATCGTCAAGTAGAGAGCATGATTTGACAGCTTCCAACATAGCTGGTGTTGGTGTTGTCACCACATCGCCTATACCAACCAATGTTAGAGTTTGACCTCTCAACACATGTGTGAGCTACATACTGCGGAGGTCAAGCGCCGCAGGCCCTTTAGCACCGAGCCAGGCATTGCGAGGCTTCTCAGAGACAGCGTCTCCCATTTTGACAGATGAAGAGGTAAAAGTCCGTTGTGAAAAGACAATTGGGCGTGCTGTTAAAGATATCGATAGAGGCCGGAGAGGATATTTTGATAAGTTGCGAACTGCCGAGGACACGACAAGTCGAGAAGAACGACTCATCATGATAGAAGAGCGAATTAGACTCAAGAGTTTCAATCTCCGCAGAACGGAACAATAGAGTTAAGTCGTTATAGGGCGTAGAACGGGGTACAACCTCCACAAAAAACGTGTCGATAGTGAGGGGAACACCGAGCCTTGGCCGTTGAAAGAGCCGATGCCGCCCCCGTCTCGGCTCCGGAAGCGATATCGATATCAATTGATGGAGCCTCCCCCTCACAACACTAAACTTCAAGGGTCTACCATTATCAAACGGTGCTTATTTCCGTTTCATGTGTATAAACAGAATCTTCTTTACAAAGTCTCTAGCTCTGCTTATAGATGCTTTGTAATGAGGCCATCGGCTGGGTTCAACAATTTAGTGTCTTTTGCATTGTTTGATCGTCATTGGGATGAGAGTAATAGCGGGCCTCGATGCTATACGAACTACGATTATCTTCACGTGGGAAATCGAAAAGTACGTATGAAATTGCGTCAGCCCGTTCATCGTTATCAGCCCTGGGAGAACATCATTATCAAACTAGATTAAACAAGCCTCAAACACTTTTTATATTACATGGCGTCGGTGCTTATCACTGTTTTCAGCTGCCGACGCTTGTTAGATTGCCGGCTTCATAGTCCGACAGGAACAGATATTTTAGCCAATGAAGCAACGCCGTGCGTGGGTTGTATTGTAACAAACTCGTATAACGGCCTGACCATCCCTTTATCCTGAGGCTGAGGGCGTGCCTTAGTCCAAGATCAACGCATTATTGGGCTGATTTTCGAATCCTTTTGGGGATAAGATGCCGTGATTACCGATTTATTGCTCCCTCATGCGACCTTGTGTTATTAGACATATGTCACTGCTGCCATTTTATAGCAGCCCTGTTGCACTAACGATCTTCTTATTCTCTCATTTCTCTTGATGTGCGAAAATCATCATTATGGCTTCTCGCGTGCCTTATCGTGTGTTCCTCTCGTTGATACCCCTCGTCTGCGTGGTCGTGCTTCTATCTAAGCAACCGTTCTATGATCGTTCACACATTCATCGCATTACTGATACAGATATCAGCGTTTCTCTCTCACTTCCTCGACTTAACTTTTCAAGGTCGCATCACGAATATTACGCATCAGATGCCGCTCGCTCGTTATGCGCCTCACATGGTTACACTGTCTTCAACCCTCATCCCGATGCGCCAAACGGTCGCCGCAAGATTTACGACCTCTTCATGGTCAATACAGAACTGGACTTTCTCGAAATTCGACTCAAGACCCTGTACAATCATGTCGATTATTTTGTTGTCGTTGAGGCGCCACTTACCTTTCAGGGTGGCCCCAAGGACCTTGTCATCCGCGACAACTGGAAACGCTTTGAGCCTTACCATGACAAGATGATTTATCATCAACTCGAGTATCCGAAAGACTTCAAGCCCTTGCGTCATTGGGATCGAGAAGACTTACAGCGCAACGCTATGTTCGACCAAGTCTTCCCAAAGCTCACTGGCGAGCAAACCCCAACTCAAGGCGATGTCATTCTGGTTGCCGATGTCGACGAGATTCTGCGCCCTGCAACGATGCTGGTACTTCGGACGTGCAACTTCCCCCGTCGCCTGACCCTCTCTTCCAAGTTTTATTACTATTCCTTCCAGTTCCTTCACGATGGACCTGAGTGGCCATTCCCACAAGCGACATATTACCAAGGCATGCGCAATACCATTCTTCCTGGAAATTTGAGAACTGGAGATGCAGGAATTCCTCTGCTCAGGGACTTGGAAAAGGGAACATTGGCCAATGCCGGTTGGCACTGCAGCTCGTGCTTCTCGACAATAGGCCAATTCCTGAACAAGATGGCCAGTTTCTCGCATGCGTGGATGAACCACGAATCCTTCCGCGATCGAGATCGTATCGCAAGTGCGATACGTGAAGGTGTTGACCTATGGGGACGTAAAGAGAATACGTTCACTCGAATAGACAATAATGCCGACCTTCCAACTTGTCTGCTTGAGGATCGGGAGAGGTTTCGATATATGTTGGATCGAAGTGGCAAGACCGCGGGGTTCAGCGACTACCCATGAACTTATCTTTTGTGACGGATGATTATGAGAAATGTAACAAGGCACGGATTGGTTTGGTTCATGGTTTGGTTCATGGTTTCTGGATGAGTTAGTTATGAGAATCAAGATACCCCTTCAATAATGAAGTGTTTCAGCCTCCAACAACTCCCAAGCCTCAACTTTGGAGTAACTGCGCCTCGCTACGGAATCTTCACGACTGTCTTCGACATTCGTGTACATGATTACTTTACTGTTGGTTAGACACTGTTAGATATCCTTCTCTATTGTCATGAGTTTGATTTGGAGTGTGTGATCAATTTAAGATCCTCCTCTGAAGGGAAGGAATCACATTCGTACAATATTCAAGGGAGGAGGAAGGAAGGAATGTGCCGAAAACAGTGGCCCTGTGACGGCAACAACCTTCTTCCTAGACCTAGCCCATTTCACTGGGCTTGCCCAGCTAACGATAACCTAAGTCAGGCATCCGTCCATTATCGAGAATCCACCCTTGGGCAACTTCTCTCCACCATCACAACTCTCAATCAGCAACGTCAACCTTCAGTTTCTGAGGTCAGCTCTCGTCTAAGCGATGATTGAGTCACATCGCGATCCAATCGCTAGCTGATTCTCGTCACGTAGCGTCACTTTCTCCGCAGCTCCTCAGCTCCTTGACTACCAGGTGGTCCAGTCACGATAGCCTCAGTGTCAGCTCCCAATAAGCATCCCAGGGTCGGTCATATCAGGGGTTCAAAAGTCATTCGGAACTTGAGCCGTGTGAGGGATGTCCATTTGCAGAAAAGCCATTGTCTAGCGCAAGACGTTCGATTCGCTCACAGTCGTTGACGGCGCTCCAATTAGAAGCCCGAGTCCACCTTTTTCCAAACCTCGAATTCCATTTCATTTCCGTACGAGGAAGTAATAATTTCGACCCTTTCCCACACGATAATTTCTTCTTATCTCTATTTCTACTTTATTCAAATCGTGTGTCAATACGCTTTACACTTCTATCCATTGAAGCTCACTGACATTTTATAGGACGTTCATTTGCGCTTTTTGTCGAACCATCTTACCACTCCTCCGTCTCCACCCCCGTACCGATAGAGTCCTCCGCTCCGCATCCGTTCACCGCCGTCCCCGTCTGGTCGGAGCTCCCGAGGGCTGTCCGAGTGTGCAGCATGACCTCATCGCAATCGCTCATCCCTTTCAAAGTATCAAAGCTGAATGTCGCCCAGACTTGTTCCAAGCCAAGCTTTTTTACTATTTGTTCTATTTCTATAGGCTGTCCTTGCTTCCTCGCCTATCAACAACGATCTCTTGAGCAATGAGCTGCAGCACGATGGATTACCCCGACTTAGAAACAGGCAATACTGTCAAGGAATAGACACCCCTCGGAAATAACTCACACCTACAAGGCTTAGAGACATGGAAGTGACCATCTAGGAAAGGGACCCGTTCATCGGAAGCACCTGGCCGTTCAAGAAAACGACAACACCCAGTCAGAGGCACCCACGATAGCCTTCCCTGCTGCACCTCAGATCCTCACCAGTTCGTTCGCTCGGCCGGGGTGTGGGTGCGTGCGGGAACGCGATGCGCTGCGTGATGCGAGGCGGGATTGACAGGGCGATGAGCCACTGCAAAACTGGCGTGCGGCGCTTGTCAACTGCAGCGATGAGTTGGCCAACGCATCAAGTGGTCCGTGTGTAGCCTCCTAGAGTTTCCCTCATCAACAACCCCCTCCCTCACCTCTTTTCTTTCGTACTTTCTTGAACTGCAGATTTTATTCTCTCTGTTTAGCCTACTATTTGGCGATATTCTACAGCTCCTGGTTTCCTTATTGGGCTTTTTTGTATTGAAAAAAGTCTCTTGGTTGTGAAAATGGGTGTTGATAAGTATCCACACCCAAGCATCACCTGAACCTTCTCCGCCTCACATTGACAACTCGACCCATGTCATCTGGGACATTCGATTCTTTCCAACAAACAGTCAAATGTTGAAAACCCATTCAATGTCTATTAAAGTCACTCATTATCCTCTCAACCAATACGGGTTTCGGCGATACAACTCAGAAAGAGTCCATCTCTTGCCACTATTCTTGACTCACAAAACACAACTCAGTCACACATTCAAACTCGTATCTGGTTCTGGTTCCATTGTCTATAAACACACGCGTCTTCCCATCAACTACCAGGCTTAAAAACTGAACGAACATTTTCATAACGACATAATCATTCAGTCATCAGCCGTTTCTAGTCAGCCGCTTGCAGGTTACTTACACAAGCTGTGGCCGACAACTACACATGCTTTACTCGATCAAAGTATGTTCCAAGCAGAAAAACAACATCCAAGAATCATATCGTCGTCATCGTCAACAGCAGCAGAAACAATAGCGCCATCAACAATGGCAACAGCGCCTAGGCCCCCGGTGAATAACAAAAAGAAACAGTGAGGAATGGCAAGCGCCAATTCCATATACAAAAACGGCGTCCCTTGGGAAAAGACCTTTTCTCCTTTCTAGCCAGTGCTGAATTTCTTCCCACCATGCAAGATTATGCTCCGTCCATTAACAAAGAAAAGTGTCATGGTTTTCCAGGACCTGGGTAGTGGCGACATGAGAACAGCGAAGAAGTCTTTGAAACCCCGGTAAAAGCTGCATATGGGCCAACAGGTATCTGGAAAAATCATGAGCTCGTGAGAGAGGAATTTATATATGTTTACCCTTGCTCTTTTCACTCGCTTGTCATAAGCCGGTCTTGTGCTCTGTTGCTGGCTCGAGACGCAAGCAAAGAAGCCTTTGTCTGGCAGTTATTGGAACAACTAGCACAGACTTGGACGCTTGTTACCTCTTGAGTCAGAGGGTGTGGAAACATCCCCAAGCGAGTGTTACAGCCACCACACCAGCGAGTTATGGCGCTGATTATGGTCGCGTGGCATACTTCATTAGAAACTCGACTACTGCGTCAAGGTTTGTCTCTTCTTTCGCGCTGATACCATAGCAGCACACCTCACGGCCACGTATGCTCTTCAGGTCTAGCTCGTCAATCAACTCATCCACCGAAAGCTTGTCCGGAAGATCGGACTTATTCCCCAGGATGAGAAGTGGTATACCCTCAAGCGACTTGCGGCTCATGAGGTCATGGAGCTCTTCCTTCGCTTGGGGAATCAGTGGTGTATCGGCAATATCCACGATAAAGACGATGGCGCTCACACCTCGACAATATCTTTCCCACATGGTTCGGAACCGGGGCTGGCCGCCAATATCCCAACACTTCAAGGTAACATGTCCGCGCTGTACCTTTTTCATGTTGAAACCAACGGTGGGGATGGAGCTATCATCATCTGGAGTTAGCACTGGGACCTCATGACACAGTTGAAATGTCCGGACGGGCTGCAGCGAGATCGAGGAAATTCATGGCAAGAGTCGGTATTGGGAAGCGCTTACTCGAGAGTGAATTCACCGCCCTACAAACGCGACAGTCAGCTACAAGCGGTCAAGCAAAAAAGAAAAAAAAGAAAGAAAAAAAAAGACATGTCGGAACCTACAGCGAGAACTCGTAATAACGAGGTCTTTCCAGCATTTTGCAAACCAACCATCGTCACTTCCATTTCCATCGCCCTGGGAGTCATTATCAGCATGTGGGTTCAAAAGCTGTCGCAGCTATGCAGAATAGCGAGTCGCGAATGAACCAGAGGTTTCTGTCGGTTTCCGTGGAAGCAACCTCACGATTATGGCTACTTACCAGAACATGCGCATGAGCCAATTGTAGACCCTTTGGAATAACCCTGCCATATTTGCTATCGGTCACGAAAAACGTTGGTCGGGCTGCGGTAGGCGGTCGGGTGAAGGCGGGGGTGCTGATTGGAAGAACGCTGCAGCTTGTCGCAAAGACGAACGAGAGAAATGCCGTTTCTTTTGAAAGTTTCTCCTCTTTGACAGAAGAACACGAAATGTCTCGGTTTCGCGAAAGACGGTAGAAGATGTGGTGGGCGGGGTGTTTTATGGGCGGACAATTCTTGTTGGTGCTCAGATGCAGGGTCGTGGTCCAAGGTGACAGAAGCGAGAGGAGCAGCAGGATGGCGGTTCAAGATGAAAAGCGACTTGTATGACGGTGGCAGGCGACAAGTAACATCTGCACCTGTAAAGTTGTGCGCGCCAGCGTCTAGGCGTTTGGAACAAGGTCGGCGTCGGCGTCGGAGGCGGGTTCGAGCGGCGATGGAAATAGTGAAGGAGGAGAGCCTCGTGGTGCAACGACGGAGGAGCAGTACCTAGATTGGCACAGGTGACGCCTAGGCGGAGGCACAAAAAAAGGGCCCCACCTGGAACGAGATGACGGCCGAGACAGTCAACAGAGACGCCAGAAAGGGCACCCCAAAGACACCAGCAGAGGCCACCAGAGAGACCACCAACGGGCACGAGCCTTTGGGGCCTTGAGGGGGCAAGGAATGGGGAAGTGGTGGGAACGACCCGTGCCTGGCGGCGCAAGTAGCGTAGCTTTTAGCGCAGATGCAGCGCCAAAGGAGCCCAGAGAGGTTACCGAGAAAGATTTGGTGCTGTAGATGGTTTAAGTCGAATGTAAGCGCGAATATCAAACTCAACGCAGGTCGAGGTACTTGGCAGCAGCTATCCCACTGCTAGCTACCTAAGCTACTAACTAACCCAGGGTATGTATCGATGGCAGCAGGAGAGCTCCAGGTCAGGTCAGGTCAGGTCAGGTCGGGAGGCCTAAGGCAAGGTAGAGCTCGTGCAGGGATGAGTAGTGAGCGGCGGGAGCGCCAAAAGGTAGTGATTGGGGACTGCAAGTCGTCGCGGGGTGTTGTGACATTCCAATCTTCAAATCACCTGGCCCAGCCAGAGGTGGCAGCAGTGTGGGCTAGGCGCTGCGGCGTTTCATTCGCTTGAACAGAGGAGAGCTTGCTTGAGTGGAGCGATGATCGGCCAGGGCGCAGGGCTCCAGGAGACCAGGACTATGTCGACGTCAGTTCTCAAAGTCAAGGGCTTCTGTGAGGGCGCCTAACGAGCGCTGTTGTGTCTTTGTATTTGTTCGTAGGGTCCTTGTCGCTGCAAGGCAGAGCGGTTGGCGAATGATGGGGCTGGTGGGTAGACGTTTGAGTTCGTTGTTACTATCTTGACTTTGCCTCCTAAAATCAAAGTGCTTCACGGTTAGCTGCAGGGTCTTAGAGAACGGGAGCCGGCAAACAAACCCACCCGATGGGTTGAGAGTAGACGTAGACGGTGACAGCGTTGGCGATCAATACTGGATCTGCTCAAGGTACTCAACTGACCAGGTCGAGCTCGACTTCTGGTTATAGGCTTTGAAAGCGGATTAGAGATCTCCTGGGCAATGCAGCTCCCTCCGGATCGTGCAATGGAGTTTCAAATACGGGCGGTTTGGGGTGCTTCAACGTTGTGTTGCAATAACACATGCAAAGTGTGGGCCTTGATCGCCAGCCACGGACAGCCACAAGTAGGGCGTTGATAACGGACGATGAATCAAGTTTGTTGGACGACCTACAGATCAAGGATATCCGCGGCCGCGAACTACAAACCTTTGTTAAATGTAGTATTATAATTCAGCTCGAGTATATGTTTTTGAAGGTTGCATGAGAGTGAGTTGTTGCAGGGTATGAGGTGAGCCACACATAAATCGCAGCCCTTCGCAGTGGCACTTAGGTAGCGGAGTCGTAATATCTGATGACCTCGAGGTTACCTTGACATCGAGATGATTCAAGGAGGAGCTGTGAAGATAGGAAGATATGTAGAGAGGTTCATAGTGTAGAAGTACTCTTTTCTCCAGAAGGTGTACAGAGAGTTGATGGACCAAGACCAAGTGCAGCGTGTTGGGCTCTTGCTTGCAAATCAAGTGAAGTTGGTCAAAACCAACCGGGGTCTTACCAAAGCGTTTATCTCTAGGACCATTATTCAATCCCGGGCATGGTACCTGTATGTATGTATGTACTGTACTGTAATGCAGGTTGGGCTGCAGTTGCTGCAAGCATCGCATTCGAGCTAACCCCAGCTCTTATTCGTGTAGTAATTGGGAAGCTTCCGCTTTTGGGCTGCAAGACAAGTACGTCTCATCATCCTTATTCCTCGAGGATGTGGCAGCCCAGAATCACTCCGGAGTGTCTGGCGTGCTTCAAGTTCATCTGTCTAATTACCTCTTGTCTCTGCGCCACCGGAGATAACTACCTTAGTAGCTGAAAGTGCACTTTCAGTGGCCTTCAGTACTTGCGGACTCTCCATTACCACACTTGCTACCAACAAAGAAGCCGAATCGTGACCACCTTTCAAGTTGCAAACCTCGTCTTGGCCCCCATCTTGGACTTACACAGTCAGCGCCGTACTTAAATTATTTCCCAGGCACCAGCTTTAGGCCTTCATGCTCTAGAAGTGGTGATTGGCAACACAAAGGGGCCAAGTTCTTTGCTAAGCATGCCTTGTGACTTGGGGAACGGTAGATAATTCGTCATCATTCTCGTTTATTATCGCCTCTGGCTAAAAATCCTGGAACGATGTAATCTTCTCGTTCGCGATGCTGCCTCTGTGGGAGCTTGGTTCCGCAAGGATAAGATGGCCGGGCTATTCGCTATGTTGATTCACTGCCGGTGTTTCATTTGACTGGTCTTGAAACTTATGCTTTCTTATTAAATTATGAACGCAACGAACCGTTTTAACCGCTCATGCGGCCGAATTCAAATGTTGCACTTAAATCGCTTGATTGATAGAAACCAGTTCCGCATTCGATGATTCTTGCTCCTCATTCGCTGGCTCACTACCCCACCCCGATAAGATAACGGCAATGACTAAGCTTAGCTTGACTTTTTTTTCTGGCTGGAACTTTTTTTTTCTGCGCTGCGATAGCCTCAATCTTTGCGATTGCGAGCGGTCTTACCAATAGATTTGCCGCTCCTCATTGTTCACAGCGGCAGGCAAGATTCTTCGAATGTTTTCTTCTATTGAGATTGACTCTACTACTGTTTATTTTGGAATTGCTGCCATCGCTCAGAAGAAATCACACCGAGTCTCGCCATTCTTGAAGCTCTAGGCCATTCTCTTGAGTTCCAGTCACCATGGCACCCTCGGCCACCGAAACCGAGTGGGATCACCAATTCCATACCCTGCGCCGAGAGGACCTCTTCCGAAACCCTCCCAAGGATCACACTGCCTATCCTGCCCTCCAATTAGCCGTCGACCCTCATCTCGAGTCCTTCAATGGCTTGTTTCGCGACGATGGCAAGCCAGGCCTGTTGGCGCATGGTATAGCCGACATTGGCGCCAGAACATACCTCGATGGCGACGACCGCGCCTCGCCAGATGGCAAGAATCGCCTTACTATTAGATACAAAGACGTCTTCCTTCAGAAGCCTCAGGTGCCCCCTTCCAATAAGATGGCCCGGAACCGTCAGGTTTTCCCCGCCGAGTGCAGAGAACGCCATGTAACATATCGAGGAAGGCTCTCAGCTACTCTTGAGTACCGCATCAATGGCGGAGATCCAGTTGAATTTACTCGAGAGTTTGGCCAAGTACCTGTCATGATCAAGGTTTGCATCCCAATTTCTGCTTTTGGGTTTTTTTACTCACATATACCAGTCGAACCGATGTCACCTTGAGAACAACTCGCCCGCGCTCCTTGTTGAGAGAAAGGAAGAATCTGAGGAGCTTGGAGGATACTTCATCGTGAACGGTATCGAGAAGATCATTCGAATGCTGCAGTTGAACAAGCGAAACTTCCCCATGGCTATCAATCGACCTAGTTTCCAGAACCGTGGCCCTGGTTATACTCCCTACGGTATCATTCTCCGTGCAGTTCGCCCCGACGAAACCTCTCAGACCAACGTCCTCCACTACCTCAGCGACGGAAACATGACCTTCCGTTTCTCATGGCGCAAGAACGAATACCTAGTTCCCGTCATGATGATCCTCAAGGCATTGGTCGAGACCAATGATCGCGAAATCTTCGAGGGATTGGTTGGTCCGGCTGGCTCCAAGTCCACCGAGAACACCTTCTTGACACACCGAATCGAGCTGCTTCTACGGACGTACAAGTCATACAACCTCTACAGCAAGTCGGATACAAGAGCATACCTGGGCGAGAAGTTCCGAGTTGTTCTAGGAGTGCCGGACACCATGACCAACCTCGAGGTTGGAACTGAGTTCTTGCGAAGAATTGTCTTGGTTCACCTTGGAAATGTTGATGTTACTGAAGAGCAGGATAAGGAGAAGTTTAAGCTGCTTCTCTTCATGATCCGAAAGCTTTATGCGCTTGTCGCTGGTGACTGTGCTGTCGACAACCCCGATGCCGTCCAGAACCAGGAGATCTTGCTTGGTGGTTTCTTGTATGGACAGATCCTCAAGGAAAGACTCGATGAGTTCCTCAGCGTCAACGTCCGAGCATCTTTGCGTGATTACCTTCGAAGGAATCCCGGCGTTGCCTTCACCTCCGAGGACTTCCGCAAGGAGTTCCCCAACAACATTTTCCGCAAGGCCAACGAGAACCTCGGAAATGCCCTAGAATATTTCTTGTCAACGGGTAACTTGCAGAGTGCATCAGGTCTTGATTTACAACAAACAGCCGGTTTCACAGTCGTGGCTGAGAAGCTCAACTTCTTGCGTTTCATCAGTCATTTCCGCATGGTGCATCGTGGTGCCTTCTTCGCCCAATTGAAGACTACGGCCGTCCGTAAGCTGCTCCCAGAATCGTGGGGTTTTATGTGTCCTGTCCATACTCCTGATGGTGCTCCTTGTGGTCTTCTCAACCATCTTGCGCACAAGTGTAAGATCACGACTGACTATGTCGATGTGTCTCATATTGCTTCTCTCGCTCAGGAGCTTGGAATCGTTGACGTTTCCTCGGCTTCGACTGAAGAGAATGTCGTTGTCATGCTCGATGGCAAGATTCTTGGTTTCTGTACCCCCAAGGAGTCTGTCAGAATTGCGGACTGCTTCCGATACTGGAAGGTTGAGGGTACTCATGGAGTTCCTCTTCAACTTGAGATTGGTTATGTTCCTCCATCCAGGGGTGGATCTTATCCCGGTATTTACATGACATCAACACCCGCAAGAATGGTGCGCCCTGTCAAATACCTTCCTCTTCAAAAGGAGGATTGGGTTGGTCCTTATGAGCAGCCATACATGTCCATTGCTGTCGTGCCTCAGGAAGTCGAGTCTGGCAAGTCAACACATGTCGAGTTCGATCCCACAAACATGCTCTCGATTCTCGCCAACATGACGCCTTTTTCCGATTTCAACCAGTCTCCCCGAAACATGTACCAGTGTCAGATGGGTAAGCAAACCATGGGAACTCCTGGCGCTGCTATCCGCTACCGGACCGACAACAAGTCTTATCGCATCCAAACTGGTCAAACACCCATTGTGCGAGCACCTCTTCACAACACATACGGCTTCGACAACTTCCCCAACGGTATGAACGCAGTTGTTGCTGTCATTTCTTATACCGGATACGACATGGATGACGCTATGATTCTCAACAAGAGTGCTCACGAGCGAGGCTTTGGCCATGGTACAATCTACAAGACGAAGAAGATCTCGCTCAAGGACGACTCTCGAACCAAGGCTACCAAGAGTGTCACCAAGGCCTTTGGCTTTGCCCCACACAGTTACGTGAGCGCTCAGTACCAGGGCATGCTGGATGACGATGGTCTGCCTCATGTTGGTCGTCTGATTCAAGAGGGAGACGTCATCTGTGCCTGGCACACAGTGACTCCTGACTACAACGGCAAACTGGTGAACCTCGACGGCATCACTCACTATGAGAAGTACAAGGACTCGGAGAATGGGTTTGTTGAAGAAGTCCGCCTGATCGGAGCCGACTCAGGTAACGAGCCTCTGCAAACAATCTCCGTCAAGTTCCGTATTCCCCGATCGCCCATCATTGGTGACAAGTTCTCTTCTCGCCACGGACAGAAGGGTGTTGCCTCGCAAAAGTGGCCCACGATGGACCTCCCCTTTTCTGAGACTGGCATTTCTCCCGATATTATTATTAACCCCCACGCTTTCCCTTCTCGTATGACGATAGGCATGTTTGTGGAGTCGCTAGCAGGCAAGGCTGGCGCGCTGCATGGCCTTGCGCAAGACTCGACGCCGTTCAAGTTTGACGAAGAGAACACGGCAGGAGATTACTTTGGCCACCAGCTGATGAAGGCCGGGTACAACTACCACGGCAATGAGCCCATGTACTCGGGCATCACTGGAGAGGAGCTCGCAGCTGACATTTACATCGGGGTCGTCTACTACCAACGACTGCGACACATGGTGAACGACAAGTACCAGGTGCGAACCACGGGTCCAGTCGTCCCTACGACCGGTCAACCTATTAAGGGCCGAAAGAGGGGTGGTGGTATTCGTGTCGGAGAAATGGAGCGTGATGCTCTGCTGGCACACGGAACTGCTTTCCTGCTTCAAGATCGTTTGCTCAACTGCTCTGACTACTCGAAATCGTGGATCTGCCGCCGATGTGGTTCGTTCCTCTCTGTGCAGCCAACAGTGTCACAGTTTGCGCCGGGCAAGAAGAAGGCCGCGAGCATCGTACGATGCCGTGCCTGTGCGGTCAAGCTGGACGACGCGGAGGGCATCGACCTTACCGAGATCCAGGGTGAGATTTGGGAGGACGGTCACGGTAACTCTTGGGTCGGAGGTGACCACACTACGCAGGTTGTTGTCCCTGGTGCGCTCAAGTTCCTCGATGTTGAGCTTGCTGCGATGGGTGTCAAGCTCAAATACCGTGTGGACCGCGGCGATGAGCCTCGGAAGGGTCCGATGAGGCCTATGGCATTAGATGGCGTTCGGGTTGGAAAATAGAGGGATATACTGTGCTGATGATTTGTTTTTTTCTTTGAGCTGTTTATATGGCGGCGGCCCTGTACATTGACAATAGTGCAGCATGTTAATACGAGTATGACTTGACAATACCTTTTAGAATCTGCAAGCGTTTTTCAGTGCGTCTATATCTTCCTCTAACAGGCCGGCATCATCACTGTTGCCCTATGACCCCTTACTCACAGGCAATCGTCATGACTTCACCGACTTTAGTCGGCTTCATACTTACACCGAGCCATCAACATCAGACATTTCTGCTGGATAAGCAGAGGACACCAATGACGGCAGCAACGCACATTGATACATATCCACGGCACCTCGGCATCGGACAGCGCCGAGCAAACGGAGCATGGGAACGTGGACAATCGGTTGCCGTGTTCCTTGGCCTGGAAACCAAGTGATACAAAAGAATAAGGCGGCTGCGAGTAGCCGAGACTATCGACGAATGGCAGCTGAGGAGACAGCTGTTGGAAGATGAAAGGAGTGTTTGTGATCCAAAAGAGGGAAATGTAACAAGCCGTTCTGTGATTCCGTCCATCTGCTACTTTCTCTTTGGCTAAGAACAGGGACACACAACAACGTGGATCCTTTGTAGGATATGACAATAACATTGCACACAGAGAGAGTTTTAGTGGAGGATATAGATGAGGGTAGTGTTTCTTTGGTATATCTGGAGCAAGGTTAGAAGCATGGAGTGGTGCAACGAGCAGCAATAGCACACAGTCACCACAGCATTGGGTTGTTTATATAACCATGACTGGACTGGACTTGGTGTTTGTTTGTTTGTTTGTTTGTTTAGTCTACTCTTTTCTCGAGGTCATTTCGAGTCCTCGATAATCTTGAATCTTCCTGTTTTATCACTCTTTAATGCCTTAGGTAAGATTTATATATCGAGTAGGCCCATCTATAGCTGAACCTGCCCAGCAGGTGCAGCAGCCGACAAGATCGCTCCTCCCCTAGGAAGACAAAGCCTAGCTTCAACTTACCTAATTTCTACTTAACTTAGGCATACCCAAACTTGGGCCATTTACGTCTTCACATCCTCATCAACACCATGCGTATCATCCTCGCTTGGCTGCTCTTCGCTGCCGTCACAGCACAGAGCTACAACTACGGCGGCGTTGATATCGACTCACTCACACGCAGACAAGACCCCGATGCGTCGATCGTCGTCAAGGCTTTGCCCCAGACTCGCAATGGCACTACACCACTGAGGCTCGAGATACGACAAATGAAGGCCGATCGATACAAATGGGACTTGTTCATACTCTCCATGAGCATGTTCCAGGATGTCAGTCAGGACGACCCTGCTTCGTGGTACAAGATCGCTGGTACGTTGCACTGTCTCAGATAGAACGTTGTGAAGAGGCCATACTGATGCCTTGCCTGTTCAGGAATACACGGAGTTCCCTTCGAGGCATGGAATGGTGTTGAGGCGGCCCCAGGAGCAAATCAGTCTGGTTATTGTGCTCACAGTTCTGTCCTGTTCCCAGTGTGGCACCGACCGTATCTAGCTCTCTTCGAGGTATGAGGAGACCTGTTATTCCTCATGCTTCGGTTAACAAGATCTAATAGCAAGAGTTATATCGAATGGCCAATGTCATTGCCGGCATGTTTCCTAACGGGACCGATCGGCAACCATATATAGATGCTGCACGCGACTTCCGAATGCCATATTGGGATTGGGCAATGCCTCCCCCTGAAGGAGAATCACATTTTCCTGATGTATTCTGGAATGCGACTATCTCCCAGTGGGGCCCTCGAGGCGTTCAGGAAATACGCAACCCTCTCTACTCGTACAGGTTTCATCCAAAAAACGCAACTGCTATGATTTGGAGCCCAGTGAGTGCCCCCACGTTGCAAGAGAACTCGTCATTGACTGTCAACTAGCTGAGAGACTGGGACGAGACCAAGAGAGCCCCCAACGCATCTGAGAGTGAAACCGACCCGACATCTGACAACGAAAAGGTCAACGCTGCGCTACTATCGAGACTTCCAGAGATACAACGGCGCCTCTATGAGCTCTTGACTAGTTACAAGGACTTCAACAGCTTCGGGACTAAGGCATGGGGTGCTACGCAGAATTTGTCGACAGCGGACTCGATCGAATCTGTTCACGACATTATTCATACCGACGGCGGTCTGGGAGGGCACATGACATATGTCCCTTTGTCTTCGTTCGATCCACTGTTCTTACTTCACCATGCCATGACAGATCGAGTAGTTGCCATATGGCAGGCTCTCAACCCGTACTCGTGGGTCACTCCAATGCCGGCGGGCGAAAACAGTTTCACCACTCTCAAGGGGGAGATGCAAGACTCTCAGTCTCCGTTGACTCCATTCTTTGCGTCTGTTGACGGCACCTTCTGGAACTCAGACACAGCCAGGACAACAGAAGCTTTCGGATACACGTATGCTGATACTGATCTCACGGGGAAACAGAAGGAAGATGTCCGACAAGACTTACAAAAAAAGGTGAGCGAATGGTGGGGAGGTTCAGCTGCGGTCGGTCTTCAGGCGAGCACGGATATTATGATGGCAGGCGGAATCTCTTCGACAGACTACACGACCAAATGGACCATCGCTGTCTTGGTAAATATGGGGGCATTTCCCGGTTCCTACGCCATCCACTTCTACCTGGGGCAGCCGCCCGCCGACTGTGGTGAGCAAACCTCCCATTATGTCGGCGGTATCCCATTTGCTGGCATTCTCATGACAAACCCATCAGACTCGGTGATTGCAGCAGCACTGCCCATCGAATCTCGACTCAGAGAAAGGGTCATATATGGGGACCTGCCCAGTCTAAGTTTCAAAGACGTCGAGTATTATCTGTTGGAACGACAGAAGTTCCAGCTCTGTGTGATGGCCGACTTCAGAAGGGATGTGGATCCAGCTCAGGTCAGTGGACTACGTGTTGAAATTGTCCGTTCAAGTCACAAGGATGGTCGAGGTTCGTTCAAGATAGACACTTCTTAGATGAGTCTGTTGGGTTTTAGGGCTAAAGAACAGGTAGAACGGGACATGTTTAGAAGAGGTATTGACAAGTCTTTGCTGAATTGAATTTACTGAGCTAGTCTAAGAGACCCATTTGTCAGTGCCGAGGTTGTTTGATGCCTTGGAAGTTGGAGTCGGGGTAGAAAGGCGTTGGTGGCTTTACGGCACAGCACAGCACCACATAGTCCTCAGGGAGCAAGAAAACTTATCGACTCAAACCAAGGTGCTAAAATTAACTGGTCTAAAGGCCTGCTAAGATATACTCAACTCATCTCAAGCATTTTTGTCCTTTAAGATAGAGGTCACAAGTCTTCTGACACCCAGAGGCTTGGTATTGTCTCTGATGCAACCTCATCTCAGCTGCTATGTCATAACAAAACGCCATAAGCATTGTTTCGCCCTTTTTAAGCAGTATATAGCATATTTCCAGTTCCCCCACAATCGTCTGTAATATCCAAATCATCAAATATCACAGCATGGCAGACTCACACATCCCATCCGTTCCTCCACCATGGACCCTCAAAGGCGACATCTACGCCTTCATATTCTGGACGTCTCCCTCACAAGCCAAAGAAGGTCTTCCTGCCATGGCTTACTCTCCTCTTGAAGGACAATCTGACTTTGCTAAAGGTCAGAAAGCTCTTGGAGGTCTGAGTATGTTGCAGCTTATTCGCTATACGGACTCTCCAGTTGGACCCTACGATGAACTTATTCTCGCGCCGGGGACTTTTGGGTATGAGAAGGAGGATGAGAATGGGAGGAGATTGAAAGGGAAAGGTGTTAAGATTACGAGGATTTATGTTTCTCATAAACATACGTGCTACAACGGTAGAAAGAGTACGTCTACTCTCTCAATATCTTCTCTCTTCGCCTACTAACAAAGGATATTTAGACTGGAACGTCCCCAAACACCTCGCCAAGTTCGACTGGACTGATAACTCAAACGGCTCTATAACTGCCAAAGTATATCCTCACGATACATTGCCCACAGACTCAGCTAGCTCTGAGTCAGCCTCACCAGATCACACTCCATTCTTCCAGGCCACCTTCAAGCCCATTCGCTATGCGCCCTCATTTCCCTTCCGAACTTCATGGATCAACTATTTGGGCTTCGACACCACCTTGGTCTTTCCTCCTCTCCCTGAAGGCGCTGGGAGTCAGGGCGAGCTGCCTGGTACTGACCAATGGTGCTCTGTCGTTCCGCAGCAGTCTACGTCCAAGTGTATGTTGGGCTGGTTTGACGTTGAGCAGCATCGTGATGAGGAGGGGAAGTTAACGGGTGAGTTTGAGAACTTCTGGCCTGGTTGGTCCAAGTGGCAGATTGGAATCAAGATGGAGAACTCTGTTATCGAGTTTGATCATCCAGAGACGTGGGAGCCTCCGAGAACGAGACTATAAGCAACATTAATAGTTCACAGTTTGCTTATATGGATCTGAAAGTCAACTCGGCCATCAAGAAATCTCTGTTCGAGACCTATGCGCTAGGAGAGAGTCATGCAGGTTACTATATACGTAAGTAAGCAAATGCCTCTTTACCAAAACACCGTCAACTCCAGTGTTTGCGTGCCACAAAATAATAAACAACCTCAACCCCGTCTCCCAACCAACAGGTTGCCTCTGCTGGCTCTCTGTACCCATATCCGTAGCCCATGTCTGTATAAGTACCCCAGTCTACGCAAGAAATACAGCTTTCTTGAGCAGCCCACTGCTCGCTCTTTCGACCCGTCCTTCAAACACGAACATGTCCAACATTGTCATACACTACTCCGCTCTCAGAATCAGCCCTGTGAAAGCTATTCGGTTTCCTCAACATCTCCTCTCAATCGTCATAAGCTATCCATACAGGATAGTAGCAGGGCCATAAAGCCCTTGTCAATAGCTATCATCGGAACTAACACCAGGGGTGAAGTTGATCAATGGCTGCTTGTTTTTCGGCAGATCGCCCTTGTGTCTCGCATTGGTTGAAGTATTTGGTTGCCAGGGCAATCGGAGTCAGTCCCATATTCATCCATTAAGGCAGACGATCAACGTTTATCCACTGTAGATGCGGGTAGCTCTGTAAGGGTAACACATTGTCTGACATTCGCTTGTGACTTCATTCACTCAGAGTTTCCAGTTCCCCCCCTGTTGGCCACTACTTCTCGTGCATAAAACTCGACAAGCATAGTCGCATACGCTTCCAGATCTTCCACTGGAACGGCTAATCGAAAATCGTTGAGGAGCAAAAATAGAGCTCGAGGTGGTTTAGTTCAATCCAAAGGCAGACCACCAACCCTATCGTGTCGTTAGTTTTATCTCAGCGAGAAAGGGGCGGCAGAGCATAGTTTACATACCTTGGCATATCTTGAATTGGTGTAGAAAACATCTGAGAAGAACTTGCTTGCACACGTCACACCAGAGATGATGAGACGGTGTATATTGAAACTGTCGACAACAAAGTATGTTGCCGCTGCAATACCACTGTATTCAGTAGGGGTAGCAGCTCCCTTATGGCTGCTTGTCCGGCTTGGTCGAGTTGAGTCAGCCATTTCCTCATCGTCGTCATCTGCCAGGTCCGAGTCACTCTCGTCCACATCCATGCCCTCACCGCGCATAGGGGTGTCTTGAGGAGAAGTTGCGTTTGGTTGCTGGGACCGCGTTTGCCGTCGGTTCTCCTCATTCTTCGTGACCATATCGTTGACACGTTCGGTCATACGATCGAAGTATACCAGCAGACTGAGGAAAACCTCGTAGGTAGTGGGGCAGTATTTGTGTATTCTCGAGAGGTAGCTGAGAATGGTGATCGCAGGGACATTCTTGCCGTGAAAAGCGAGAACTGAATGGTTCAACGATGAGATCGAGCTGCCACTGGTGTCCCCAGACTGATTGGCCTGTTGTTGATGAGCAACATTGCGCTGCATTGCATCGTGCTGTAAATCGTTGGTGGTCGTGATCTTTGTTAGTAACGCAGCAACCATCTCGATGATATCCCCTATGGGCATACCACTAATCTCATACTTCATCTGCTGAAGAGGCGGATCATTGAGGATGCCGGATCCGCCATTGCCAGATAGCAGGTCGGCGCTGGCCAGACTCTGGATATGCGCTAGATCACGGATGTGTATGACAGTCTGCACTGGCGGTTGCGACGATGCGCCAGAGAGAGGAAAAGAAGGGTTGGGTATTTGGAAGTCGTCGGATGCAGGAGATGGCTGTTGAGCAGAAGAGTTGTGAGAAATTGGGTCGGGCTGGGAAGCGTGACCTAGGGGACCAGAGTCCCTCGCGTCAGATGCCATAGACGGACTCTTTGCATCATCGGCATAAGCAGGGCCGGTGGCAGCAGCGGGCGATGAGGATGGAGGCGGGGAGGGGAAGCGTGAGGCTCCGCCAGTGGCCGACACGTGGGCGGTTTCGTGACCCGCAGGCACTGGAGTAGAAGTTGACTCTGAAGCCGGTGCAGATGCAGGCGCGTGTGACCACGTCGCAGAGCTGTGGTTGCTGCTGAAGTCGGCGAGTTCTGCTGTACGCTGCGCTCGCGGGGTAGTGGAGCGTCGTGATCGGCTGCCGGATCGATAAGAAGAGGAAGAGTCGTGTGAGTGATGATGTTGAAGGGAGGGGTTGGCAATCATGGTATGAGGATATGAGGTGTCTGAGATGATGTCGCCGATCACAGCGGCCATAACATCGCTATTGTGCAGACTTTCGTGGGTGATTGAAGCGAAAGTTATTATTAAGAGAAACGGAGGGGTATCGTCGTTGTCGCTGGTCTCGCAGATGAAAGTGAAATCGTAAACGGCGAGTAAACTGCGGGACAAAATAAAAACAAACTATTAGTCGTCAATATCACATAAAACAATATCGTATATGATAAATATCGCTTCTTAGGGATTTCAAGCTGTGGAAAAGGTCGAGGCAATGCAGAATGGAGGCGATGACGATGTCAGAAGCCAAGACAAGTTGAGGAAATCGAAAAGAATCAAGCAAATGGAGGGGACAACATGCAGTAGGAGGGGAGAGGATCGGGCCGGTGGAGACGCCTAAGAACCAGAACCATAACCAGGACAAGGACAAGCCCGACAGTGGATGCTGGAGGCGTTTTGGAGGCTGAGTGAGCAGTCACTGGAGCCAGAATGAGGGGACTCCTGGTCAGCCTGACTGACTAGCAACTGGCGTCGTCCAGTGGGTGCCCAGGCGTTCAACAGCCTGCTAATGAGTGGTCCTCACAGCGCACCAGAGCAAAGCACCCGCCCCTCGTGGGTGAGCCAGCGGGTACCGAGTGGTGGTCGAGGCGGATGGTGGGGTGAAGGCCGATTCATTCTCCCCGACAAAATCTCGGAACCAGCTCAGTGGTGCATCTCCCTGGTCTGATTGGCGCATCTTGTTGCAACAATTCAGGGTTCTGAGTGTTTTTTGGTTCGCCTTTCCCCTTTGCTTGCCATCTTTTCTTTTTCTGGATAATTCGAGGGTGTACCAGTGCAATCCACGGCTACTTTGACTGTCTCTGGATCCATCAAGAGAATGAATTCTTGTTTGGGTGGGTGTTGAGGTGTCATTCGTCGTCGATCATATCCTGTCAAGAGGATGCGCAAAAGATATGCCCATGGCTTTTCGTCATTCGAGACAAGAAATATGCGGATTTGCATGGCATAGCCTGATATACCACATGCAATTGTTCGAATGACGAGAGCGGCAGGACGACCATCGCGTTGCCACCTGCAGTATCGTTGAAACCAGAGGAGGTTCATCGATATGTCCGATATGTCGGCCATGGCAACTGTAGTGGCGTTTGTGAATTCGCATCCGTCTTGAAAGCACAGGCCGACGACGTCACCACCCCTGTCCCCATATTGTGCAGCCATCCAGAACTCGAGGGTGGGTGGCTGACTCGGTCCCTGAGACTGTTCACCAGGCGCCCGCGTGTTTGCGACAATTTTCCTCCGTGGTTCGGCAAACTGAATTTGACGCTCATGTATTGATGAAGGGTGACGATGTGTGGTACACGAGGGAATAATAAATGGTAAGGCAAACATGTAACTGGGCACATGAAACACATTAAAATGAAGCAAACATATGGCTCACTTACCGAAGGCTACGCAGATAAAGCAGATTTCCTTTGAACCAGGTAAAGCCAGTCGCAAGTGTATATGGGTGTAACGATATAAAAGGAGCTACCTTGCGAATTGATTCAGGGAGATATGCTCGAAGAGCCTCTTTGGATTCGGAGTAGGTTGAGGTTAAGGCAAGTTAAGAGTGACAAGCACCAAAGGATAGAAAGCGATTGGTTGTCTTAGGTAATGTTGAAGCGTGATTCCAAGACTGGAGCGTCTTCCGGAGAAGGCGACGGACACGGCGAGGAGCGGCCACCAGAGCGGAGCGCGTTAGCTGAGGATAAGTCCAGAGCTTTGGTTGATCGACACCTCCTAAAAGAAATGATGCGAGATCGGCTGCCGCTTAAAGTTATTAAGCTCGAACGTGTGAGTGCGTCTTCTATTCGGATGTAGAATACTAGAAGCAGTTCATATCACCACGTTAGGTTTCGGTATGATAACCAGGCCGATAAACAGATACCGCTAGGAAATAGCGGGCAATAAATCGCTGTAAGCTCCGAGTCCAGCAAAGCGACACGCAAGCGAGCACTGACGTTTCGACAAACACAGCTATAAAATTCTTGGTTCAAGCCCCGTTCACTGCAGGGGGAAGAACGACAGCGAATTGAATGACACGGCTTTGGGGTATGTTTTGGCTCGGTCGACCAAAATAGCTTGGCCTGGAGGCTTTGGTACTCTTATGGTCCGTTCGCTGGGGCTGGTCTGAATCTGAATCTAGCGTAGGGGTCTCACGGGTCTCTCTCCAGGTCAGGCGAGTGCCCTGTCGATAATGGCTCGAGCTCGCTGTATAGTGGAGTTGAGATGGAGACGAATTGATCAACAACTCGATATATGATATTCACGTCTTGAGGTACGTAAGGCTTAGTGAACTGCTGTCTGTTAAAAAAAGAAGGAAAAGGAAAATGGTCAATAACGTGGGGACAACGATATGCGTAGTCGGTGGAGAAGAGGAAAGGAGAGAAGCTATTTTTAATATCTCTTGACGAGCTGTGAAACGGTTGGAAAGTTGTTGAGTCGACTCTGAATCAGGGAAAGAATCCATCAAGCGCTTCCTTCCTCCTTGATCCTGATACTTCGCTTCTACTTATCTGTCCCAAGGTACGACGGGAGGGAAGGAGTCTTCCTGCTTACTCTTTAGGACCGTACCTTCCTAAACAAATACTAGTGATTGTAGATCAGGGGTTTTGACAACGACATGGCAGGCTTTGTTAAGATTGAGATATGTACAAAACAATGACATCGTGCTCTGTATTTCATCCTTTCTCTTTTCTATGCCAGCTTCAAGAATTGTCATTGTATCTTGTCAGTTTGAAGTGGTCCTCCACATTTCCAGAAACAGTCCAGAGCCAAGGATCGACGCACGTGGGTGTGATCACTCTCCTCTTTGAGAAACAAACAAGTGATGTGATATTTTCAACAAGAGCCAAACTCTTCGAAAAACGGGTTCTACAACTCAACTCCGGAAATATGAAAACCAGTGTGGTTGCGTAGAGTTGTCATGCATGAAGGCTTAAACTCGATAACTCAAAGGGCAATACATGGTGAGATCTTCAGTCTTTAACAGATTATTGGCAGTTTCAACTCGATTTATCAGGCCTATGATAAGAAGAGGAATAATCCTGTTTCTTATTATACAGTTGATGTCCTGCTCAGTATGTAACCAAGAAAACTTCTATCCCTAAGCTCAGACGTCAAAAACAAGTAGTCCAAAAGCCTACTCAGTCTAGCCTAAGGTTATATGAGTATTTTTGTCATCTAGAAAAGAGGTCGTAGGTTTCTTGCCTTCCCTTGACTACCAAGGTATCAGTAAATGTTCAGCATCCAAGTCATCATTTCAACCTGATTGACACCACAGCCATCGGCTTGATACAACCTCCAACTCGGCGTTCGGTAAGTTGTCGGCCGAAGGTACGTAGTTGTGAGTTGATAAGCCCTCACCAACTGAGTGGACAACCAAGATGCTGAATACCGGTTATGTGG